>NC_057798.1:281060084-281063576 GCF_018294505.1 Triticum aestivum
TCCGCCCGTCGGAGATCCCGCCGCCGACCGTCGTCGCCGGCCGCCTCCTCCACCCTCGCCGGCTGCCTCGTCGTCGGATCTGGGCAGGTGAATGAGATCCACCCATCCCCGATCCAAACGCGGCCTCCCCGTCCTGGATCCCTCTGTCCTGCTTCTCCCCGTCCAAAGTTTTTCATCTTATGTTGCATACTTAGACCCGCCATAACTTCATGCTCGATGCTCCGATTTGTGCATATAATATGTCAAAATGTTCATCATGAGATGCTATTCATTTCATTCCATTGTGCCATGCTTGTTTGAGTTCATCTTGATGCCCTAATCATCGTTGCAAGAGTGCTACATGATGTTAACATGCTGAGACTGTTATAAATTGTTGTTTTGTCTTTTTCATTGCATTTTGTGTGTGCATCCTATGAGCTTGATGTCTACATGAGTTTTGAGATACACCATGCCATCTTTATAGTGGTGCAATCCATGTATTTTTGTGTGACTTGTGGTGAGTGCATCGAGCTCGTGAAGTAGGGTACTTGCTGTTACTGTTTTGCTAGGCTGAATCTATTACATCATGATGCTATGTTAACCTGCTGCTACAAGTCATTCTATGCGTAATCTGGAGATGTTCACTTAGGATGTTTTTTTATACGTGTCATGCTCTATCCATCCGTTCCCTTGTTTGCATTTATAGCCTCCAGTAGCTCTTTGTAATCTTGATCTCAATTTGCTAAGTAATGTTGCTGTCAGCCTGTCAACATTAAGTTCAGTTTTGCCATGTGTCTTGCTAGTGATCCATGGACCGTATGGACCTTCTCTGGCCATTATTAGCTTCATAAATGTGTCTTCTTACTGTTGATCACCTTTTAATGTCATGTATTGCTCTGTGGTGAGTTGTACAAGCTCACAAACATGCCTACTTATCGTTGTTCCTGCCATGTCTGAATCTGACATATCATTTGCCATGTTTGCATGGATGCTACTACCTTTTTTGTTGATCTTTGGAATTAGTTCAGTAAGGGAGTTTTGTTCTTTGTCTTTCGTATTAGCATGCCATGTCTTTTTTTGCCATGATCAGTTACTGTAGCATGTTATTTGGTAGCTCTAAATATTGCAACCTGATGTTATTTCTGTTATGCTCAGTGATTTTCTGCCAAGTCTGTGAACTGTTATTATTTGCAATCTTGCCATGTCCTTTTGAGCATGTTATAATGTTTTCTAGAGATAGCTCAGTGTTCATGTTTTATTATGCTTCACCTGTACATCATGTCCATGACTTTTGTTTTCATGTTGAGGTGCTGTAGTATATTGTTTTGATGCTTGCTAGATGCCTAGTTCCTGTTTTGGACAGATTGTCCTTTAAACTTGTTCAATGTGTCTGTGTTGAACCGTTGCTCCGTTTTGAGTGTGCTCTATATGAAACTTGCTTAGATTTGCATGTAGTTTCATCTTGTAATGTTGAATCCTTGTTTTGAGAGTGTTTGCTTGATGTTTGAATGTATTTTGCATCAATGCCATGTTTAACTTGTTTTGCTCATATCTTCTACTCCCTTCGTAAACTAATATAAGAGCGTTTAGATCACTATTTTAGTAATCTAAACGCTCTTATATTAGTTTACAGAGGGAGTAGGCCGTAGCTCCGAACTAAATAAACTTTATATGTAACTTGACTAGAATTTCGTGTAGATCTTCCTGGTGCATCTTAACTTGCTGTTTAACAACTTGAACATAATGTTTATTCAGATCTGGACCAATTTCAAAATTTGTGTATGAGGACTTACCGGACTTGTTATTTGTTGTTTCCGGCCTCATTTAAACTTGCTTTGACGTGTTGTTCTTGTTTCCATCATATCTTGCCATGAGTAGCGTCATATAGCTTTGTCATGGATCATACTTGGTTATGCATCATGCCATGTCTATGTGTTGTGTGTTTACCGTGTGTTTGCTTCTTTTCCGGTTGTGCTCCTTCTCGGTAGTTCCTATTTCGTTGCGATCGTGAGGATTCGTTCGTCTACACTTGGTTCGTCTCCGTGGCTTCATCTTCTTCATGGGCTCGTTCTTCTTCCTTGCCGGATTTCAGGCAAGTTGACCGTCACCCTGGATCTCACTACTACAATTGCTATGCTAGTTGCTTCGTTCTATCACTATGCTGCGCTGCCTATCACTTGCTCTTCAAGCCTCCCAAATTGCCAGTTCAGCCTCTAACCTTTTCACCCTTCCTAGCAAACCATTACTTGGCTATGTTACCGCTTTGCTCAGCCCCTCTTATAGCGTTGTTAGTTGCAGGTGAAGTCGAAGATTGCTCAATGACGGACAGGATTGTGTTGGGATATCACAATATCTCTTATTTAATTAATGTATCTATATACTTGGTAAAGGATGGAAGGCTCGGCCTTATGCCTGGTGTTTTGTTCCACTCTTGCCGCCTTATTTTCCGTCATACCGGTGTTATGTTCCTTGATTTTGCGTTCCTTACGCGGTTGGCTGATTTATGGGACCCCCTTGATAGTTCGCTTTGAATAAAACTCCTCCATCAAGGCCCAACCTTGGTTTTACCATTTGCCTACCTAAGCTTTTTTCCCTTCGGTTTCCGGAGCCCACGGGTCATCTTTATTTAACCCCCCCGGGCTAGTGCTCCTTCGAGTGTTGATCCGAACCGGGCAGACTGCGGGGCCACCACGAGGCAACTCGAGGGCTGGTTTTACTCGTAGGCTGACCTATCCGGTGTGCCCTGAGAACGAGAAATGTGCAGCTCCTATCGGGATTTATCGGCACATCGGGTGTAACACCCCGGATGTAACTTTGCATCTTTGTGACTCCAACTCTTGCCATTTTCGGCTATGTGTTATGATATTCCCTCCGTGGTTAGGTTTTGTCTTTTGTTTTGCATTTTATTCATGTCATGCATCCCATATCATGTCATCATGTGCATCATATTTGCATACGTGTTCGTCTCATGCATCCGAGCTTTTTCCCCATTGTCCGTTTTGCAATCCGACACTCCCACATGCACCGACGCACCCCTCTTGTCTCTTTTTCATGTGCGGGTGTTAAACGTTCTTAGAATGGACCGAGCCTTGCCAAGTGGCCCTGGTATAGCACCGGTAGACCTCCTGTCAAGTTTCGTGCCATTTGGAGGTCGTTTGATACTCCAACGGTTAACCGCATAACCGCAAAAGCCTCTTTTGAGTTGCAGCCCAACACCCCTCCAAAACAGCCCAATAACCCATCTAAGTCACTTCCATGCTCTCCGTCGTCGGATCACGATCGTGTGGGCGAAAACCGCACCTCATTTGGAGCTTCCTAGCTCCTTCTACCTATAAATTTAGCCTCCCCCAAAAAATTCCGGATCAAATCCACCCCTAACCCTAGCCCCGCTCCTCTCCCCCCTGCCGGACGTGTCCGATTTGGGCCGGACGCGTTCGCCGCCACGCCCACGCCAATCGGGGGCCGCCACGTGGCGTGCCGCCGCCTCCAGCCGCAGAAGCCCGCCGGGCCCGC
>NC_057798.1:281063844-281090989 GCF_018294505.1 Triticum aestivum
CCCCGTCCACCGCGCCGGTCGCCGCCCCGCGCCGTCCGTTCCCGCCACCGCCTCTGCCGGCGCCGGATCCAGCCAGATCCAGCCGCCCCGACCCTCCTACTCCGGCCATCTCCCTCCTCTCCGGCCACATCTCCGGCGAACTCCGGATCTCGAAGGTTGACCTCCAGATTTCGACTAAGTCCTGTATTTTTTTGCATATTATCATGCCATATTCATCGTGTCATAACTTTGCACCCGTGGCTCCGTTTTGGGCGTGTAGCATACCGAATTGTTCGCCTCGATGATTACATCATTTTATCCGATTGCATCATTTTCATTTGAGCCCATCTTGAAGCCCGAAATGCTGTTGGAAGAGGGCTATGTGATGTTAGTTTCAGATTCTTATCAGAACATGCACTTTTGTCATTTTTGCCATGATTGATGTGTGCATCTTATGGGCATGAGCTCTACATGTGATTTTAACTATACCATGTCTTCTTTATAGAGGTGCTTACCATGTATTTTTGTGATCAATGTGGTGACTAGCACAAGCATGCAAACTAGGCCTCGTGATGTTGCTGATTTTAGTCCCTGTTCTGCTGTTATTTTGATGCCATGTAAACATGATGCTACAGAGACATCCATGTTTATTTTGAGATACTTCAGTAAGGATATTTTGAACATATGGTTATGCTCTATCCATTCATGCCCCTGTTTGCAATTATGGAGTAGTCTAGCATGTCATTTTCATGCTCTACTTTTGCTACAAAATGTTTCCTGGCAGATTGTTTACATGTTATTCAATTTTGCCAAGGTTGTTGTAGTTGATCCTTGCCTGCTATGAACTTGTTCTTGCCATGGTTAGCTTCATAAACATGTCTTCTTGCTGATGCTATGCTTATCTTGTCATGCAATGACTTGTGGTGAGTGAATCGAGCTCGCGAAGATGCCTTCATAATTCTGTCAATGCCATGCTCTGTTTGCTGAATCTGTTAACGAAACTTGCTATGTTTACATGGGTGCCATCATATCTTCTGGTCCTTTTTGGCTCATGGTCACTAAGGCACTTTTGATCTATGATTTGAGTAGAATCATGCCGTGTCTTGTTTTGCGATTATAAGTTCCTGTAGCATGTTGATAACTTGCTCTGAACATTGCTTCCTGATGCTGTTTATGCCATGTCCAACCTGATATTTTTTTGCACTTTCGCCATGCTTGTTTGAACCTGTTGTGGTGTGATTTAGCCGTAGCTCAGTGTTCCTCTTTTGTTAAGAATCTCCTGTAGATCACTGCCATATGCTTTGTTTTTTATGTTGGGGTGCTGTAGCATAGTTTCTTGTTGCATGCTAAGTAGCATCATGCTGTTAATCGCAGATTTGTGCCATTATTGTTTGGCTTGCCATTTGCAAACCGTGCATCCGTTCCCGGTGATCTTTATATCGATTTCAACCGAAATCATCTCATCTTTCCAGCGGCATACTTGGTTTGCCAAGTTGATGCCTTGTTCATCCTTTTTTCCTCCCGGAGCACGCATACGCATTGCATATCACATCTCGCATATCATGACATGTATTGCATCATGTTGCTTGTGCATTGCACCGTGATTTATTATGGATCCTTTGCTTGTGTTCTTGCTTTGGGTAGAGCCGGGAGACGAGTACGTGCACGAGAAACCTGTTGAGTACGCTAACAAGGATCAAGCCTTCGACAACTCTAAGAACCTTGCAGGCAAGATGACCATACCTTCCATATCACTTCTATCTTTGCTTTTCTAGTTGCTCGCTCTATCGCTATGTTAGCTCTACCTGCCACTGTTTATCATGCCTCCCTATTGCCATGTCAAACCTCTAACCATCCTGTCCTAGCAAACCGTTGTTTGGCTATGTCACCGCTTTTGCTCAGCCCCTCTTATAGCGTTGTTAGTTGCAGGTGGAGATGAAGTTTGTTCCTGGTCGGAACATGGATATTTTTGGGATATCACAATATCTCCTGTTTAAATAATGCACCTTATATACTTGGTAAAGGGTGGAAGGCTCGGCCATATGCCTGGTGTCTTGTTCCACTCTTGCCGCCCTAGTTTCCGTCATACCGATGTTATGTTCCTTGATTTTGTGTTCCTTACACGGTTGGGTGATTTATGGGACCCCCTTGACAGTTTGCTTTGAATAAAACTCCTCCAGCAAGGCCCAAACTTGGTTTTACCATTTGCCACCTAAGCCTTTTTCCCTTGGGTTTTCGCGAGCCCGAGGGTCATCTTTATTTACCCCCCGGGCCAGTGCTCCTCCGAGTGTTGGTCCAAACTAGAGCACCGTGCGGGACCGTCCCTTGGCAACTTGGGTTATGTTGGTACCTGTACGCTTCGCTTATCCGGTGTGCCCTGAGAATGAGATATGTGCAGCTCCTATCGGGATTTGTTGGCACTTCGGGTGGCTTTGCTGGTCTTGTTTTACCATTGTTGAAATGTCTTGCGAACCGCGATTCCGAGACTGATCGGGTCTTCCCAGGAGAAGGTATATCCTTCGTTGACCGTGAGAGCTTGTGATGGGCTAAGTTGGGACACCCCTGCAGGGTATATTATCTTTTGAAAGCCGTGCCGTGGTTATGAGGCAGATGGGAATTTGTTAATGTCCGGTTGTAGATAACTTGACACTTGACTTCAATAAAATGCATCAACCGTGTGTGTAGCCGTGATGGTCTCTTCTCGGCGGAGTCCGGGAAGTGAACACGGTTTGAGTTATGCTTGACATAAGTAGTTTCAGGATCACTTCTTGATCACTTCTAGCTTCTCGAGCGATGCGTTGCTTCTCTTCTCGCTCTCACTTGCGTATGTTAGCCACCATATATGCTTAGTGCTTGCTGCAGCTCCACCATATTACCCCTTTTCCTACCTATGAGCTTAAATAGTCTTGATTTTGCGGGTGTGAGATTGCTGAGTCCTCGTGACTCATAGATTCTACCAAAACAGATGCAGGTGCCGAGGATACCAGCGCAGATGGCGCGACCGAGCTCAAGTGGGAGTTAGATGAGGACCTTGGTCGTTACTATGTTTCCTTTCCAGATGATCAGTAGTGGAGCCCAGTCGGGACGATCGGGGATCTAGCATTTGGGGTTGTCTTCTTTTCATTTGGATTTGACCGTAGCCGGTCTATGAGTGTATTTTGAATGATGTATGATCTTAATTATGTATTGTGTGAAGTGGCGATTGTAAGCCAACTCTCTTTATCCCATTCTTGTTCACTACATGGGATTGTGTGAAGATGAACCTTCTTGCGACAAAACCACCATGCGGTTATGCCTCTAAGTCGTGCTTCGACACGTGGGAGATATAGCCGCATCGTGGGTGTTACATCGGGTGGCTTTGCTGGTCTTGTTTTACCATTGTCGAAATGTCTTGTAAACCGGGATTCCGAGACTGATCGGGTCTTCCTGGGAGAAGGAATATCCTTCATTGACCATGAGAGCTTGTGATGGGCTAAGTTGGGACACCCCTGCAGGGTATAAACTTTCGAGAGCCGTGCCCGCGGTTATTTGGCAGATGGGAATTTGTTAATGTCCGGTTGTAGAGAACTTGACACCAGATTCGAAGTAAAACACATCAACCGCGTGTGTAGCCGTGATGGTCTCTTTTCGGCGGAGTCCGGGAAGTGAACACGGTTTTGGGTTATGTTTGACGTAAGTAGGAGTTAAGGATCACCTGTTGATCATTGCTAGCTTCACGACAGTTCCGTTTGCTTCTGTTCTCGCTCTTATTTGCGTATGTTAGCCACCATACTTGCTTAGACGCTGCTGCAACCTCACCACTTTATCCATTCCTTTAACCATTAAGCTTTGCTAGTCTTGATACCCATGGTAATGGAATTGCTGTGTCCTCGTGGCTCATAGATTACTACAACAACAGTTACAGGTATAGGTTATGCGATGATCATGACACGAGAGCGATGCTTGCTTGTTTTGAGTTCTTCTTCTGCTTCATCGTTCAGGGATAGGTTCCTGGTTGGTAGCCTGGGCTAGCAGGGTGGATGTCGTTTGAGCTTCTGTTTGTGTTCCATCTGTAGTCGGATGTTGATCTTATGTATGATGTATTGTTGTATTCGTGTGGCATTCTATGCCTCTTGTATGTATCCCCAACTATTATTTAATGGTACGATGTAGTGATATCCACCTTGCAAAAGCGTCTCCAATATGCGCTTCTATCCTTGGTGGGACCTTCGAGTTCCTTTAGGATAGGGTCGCATATTGGGCGTGACAGGGCGCCGAGGCCTCATCATCAAACTGTGGCACCAGCTTCCGCTTCGGGTAGCTCTTGGTCTGCTGCTCGTAACCATACCCCTCTTTGGTTGCTAGGACTTATGTCCATCTATCATTGAGAGTATTCTGTTCGGCCTTCAGCTACTGTTAGTTCTTATTCAAGCTCCACGCCGTGTCTACGAGCTGCTGCTTGAACCGATCTTGGTCCAACGGGTCCTCCGGAACGATAAAATCTTCAACTACGAGGCTGAGCTCCTCTTTGGAGAGAGGCATATAGTTGCTATCCTCAGAGTCATCGGGGTCCTCATGGTTATTCTGACCCCCATGCCCGTCTTTGCCATCAAGCCGGTGCTCGGGGGCAAGTTTGTCGGGGTCTTCCACATTGTCTGGACTGTTGTGCTCTGTGATTCACGTGTTGCTTTCCGTACCTCAATGCCCCTTGGATCATTGGCATTGTCTCCGACATTTGGGGGGGGGGGCTCTTTGCCGGGCTCTTTGGGGGTGCCGTCCCCATTGTTAGCGTCATCGATGTTGTCCTTGGGGGTGTCTACCATATAGACGTCATAGGTGGAGGTGGTCGTCCATCGGCCGGTGATGGGAGGACCGGTTTCTTCTTGGGCCATGGCTTCACTGTCCTTGTCCATGTCGTCGGCCTCCTCGGAGGCGTAGTCCAGCATGTCGGTTAAATAGTCGACAGTGGCTACTAAATGCATGGTGGGTGGGACGTAAAATTCCCTATAGCCAACCTCGAGGCCTTGTTGAGCGTGGGCCGAGTATGGGCTATCCAAGATAGTCATCATTTGGATCCAAACCAGCACTTTGTTTAACAAGACGAGGCTGGCCGGATTGGAATTTGAGGTTTCTCCGAAGTCAACCTCCGGAGTGATGGTGATGCGGAGGGTGAATCTGGCTAGGGCCAATCCCTGATGTCCGGACGCTAGACTATCGCCAAGGCTTGAGGCCAAATTTGCGGTAAGGAGAGGGAGTCCGGTCGAGGACAATTCCCAGTCTTTGGACATAGTGCCGGCGTCCAAGCTCGAAGCCGGCCACGAGATAAGAGCCGATCCAGAGACCAGATCGGGGAGAGGTCCCGAAGTTGATGCTTCGGGGTTCGCGGGCATCCCATGTGAAGCTGAGAAGCCGGTAAATATCAGATCGCCCCGAGCATCGGTGACATATCCTAAGCTACCAAACATTATATGGTATTCACGGGTGAACCTATCGACCTGGTCGAGATGACCGGTCGAGTCGGCGTGCAACACGATGCTGCCGAATGCAAAAGCTTACCCGGGGACGGAGATGTCTCTGGTGTTGATGCCATCTCATATGATTACGTGAGCCAGCAATCCTTCAGCGATCCAATAGCAGAACTCTCAATGAAAGCACCAATGTCGGTGTCAAAACCGGCGGATCTCGGGTAGGGGGTCCCGAGCTGTCGATCTTGGATCAATGGGGAACAAGGGACTAGGGACATGATGTTTACCCAGGTTCGGGCCCTCTCGAAGAGGTAAAACCTACGTCATACTTGATTATATTGCTTGTGTATATGAGGATTACAGAGTCGATCTACCACGAGATTAGATGAGCTAAACCCTAAACTAGTAGAATGATGGTTGTTGTTTCTTTCAACGGACTAAACCCTCTGGTTTATAGACACTAAGGGTATAAGGGTTGCACATGGTCAGTTACAAAGTAAGGATAAACATGCCAATTCTTCTCATCTTGACATGGAGGACACACCAAGGCACCAAAAAGCTTCCTGTCCGGATACGGGGGTACTTCATAATTCAGCTCCTAGCTTTAGCACAACCTAATAGTCCGGCCCATGAGGGACAGGGCGGCAGGCCGATGACCGCCTAATCCATGACACCCTCATCCATCACATCAGTCTCCTAATGATGTGATCCCATTATCAAATGTAAACTCAGGTCTATGGTTAGGAAATCTTAACCATCTTTGAATAACGAGCTAGTCTAGTAGAGGCATACTAGGGACACATTGTAGCTTATGTATTCACACATGTATTTAAGTTTCCGGTCAATACAATTATAGAATGAATAATAAACATTTATCATGAATGAGAAATATGATAATGACCATTTTATTATTACCTCTAGGGCATATTTCCAATAGTCTCCCACTTGCACTAGAGTCCTCACATCGCCTTGTGAATAACACCCAATGAGTTCTAGGGTTTGATCATATTTTTCTTGTGAGAGAGGTTTTAGTCAATGGGTCTGCTACATTCAGATTCGTGTAGATGCTACTACCAAGCCCACTTGGAGCTATTCCAAATGACTGCTCCACTATATGTGTCTGGTTTGCGACTCAGAGTCATCTTGATTGATGTCAAAGCTTTCATCGATTTAACCCTTTATGAAAAACTCTTTATCACCTCCGTAACCAAGAAAAGTTACCTTAGTCCTCTTTAGGTACCTAAGGATAATTTCGACCGCTATCAAGTGCTTGACTCCTGCATCAGTCTTGTACCCCCTTGCCAGACTCATGACAAGGCACACATCAAGTATGGTACATAGCATGGCATACATTATAGAGCATATAGCTGAGGTATAGGGGAGGACCTTCATCCTTTCTCTTTCTTTTGTCGTGGTCAAGCTTTGAGTCTTACTCAACTTCACACCTTAAAATACAGGAAATAAAAGAACTCCTTCTTTGACTGGTTCATCTTGAAATCCTTCAAAATCTTGTCAAGGTATGTGCTCTGTGAAAGTCTTATCAGGTGTCTTGATATATCTCCATAGATCTTCATGCCCAATATGTAAGCAAGTTTACCCAGGTCTTCCTTTGAAAAACTCCTTTCAAACAACCCTTTATGCTTTCCATAAATTCTACATCGTTTCCAATCAACAATATGTCATCCACATGTACTATCAGAAATGCTATAGAGCTCCCACTCACTTTCTTGTAAATACAAGTTTATTTATAAACTAAGTATAAACCCAAAAGCATTCATCACCTCATCAATGCGTATATTCCAACATCGAGATGCTTGCACCAGTCCATAGATGGATCGCTGGAGCTTGCATACTTTGTTAGCATCCTTGGGATTGACAAAACCTTCTATTTGCATCATATACATTTCTTCCTTAAGAAACCCGTTAAGGAATGCCATTTGACGTCCATTTGCCAGATCTCATAATCATAAAATGCGGCAATAGCTAACATAATTCTAACAGACTTCAGCGTCGCCACGGGTGAGAAGGACTCATCGTAGTCAACCCTTTGAACCTGTCGGAAACCCTTTGCGATAAGTCAAGATTTATAGACAGTGATATTACCATTAGTTTCTATCTTCTTATTAAAGATCCATTTATTCTCAATGGCTTTCCGATCATCGGGCAAGTCCATTAAAGTCCATACTTTGTTCTCATACATGGATCCTTTCTCAGATTTCATGGCCTCAAGCCATTTATCAGAATCCAAGCTCATCATTGCTTCTTCATAATTGTAGGTTCGCCATTGTCTAACAACTTGACTTCTAGGACGGGATTACCGTACCACTCTGGTGTGGAACGTGTCATGGTCGACCTACAAAGTTCAGTAGTAACTTGATTCGAAGTTTCATGATCATCATCATTAGCTTCCTCTCCGATTGGTGTAGACATCACGAGAACTGCTTTCTGTGACGTGCTACTCTCCAGTTTGAGAGAACATACAATTACCTCATAAAGTTCTACTTTCCTTCCACTCACATCTTTCGAGAGAAACTCCTTCTCTAGAAGGGACCCATTTTTAGCAAACAAAAATCTTGCCCTTGGATCTGTGATAGATAGTATACCAATTGGTCTCTTTAGGGTATCCTATGAAGACACACTTCTCCGCTTTGGGTTCGAGCTTATCTGGCTGAAGCCTCTTGACATAAGCGTTGCATCCCCAAACTTTAAGAAATGACAGCTTAGGTTTCTTGCCAAACCACAACTAATACGGTGTCGTCTCAATGGACTTAGACGGTGCTCTATTTAAAGTGAATGCGGATGTCTCTAATGCATAACCCCAAAATGATTGTGGAAAATCAGTGAGAGACATCATAGAACGCACCATATCCAATAGAGTACGATTACAACATTCAAATACACCATTACGCTGTGGTGTTCTAGGTGGTGTGAGCTGTGAAACTGTCTTAAATGCATACCAAACTCGTAACTCAAATATTCACCTCCATGATCAAATCGTAGAAACTTTATTTTCTTGTTATGATGATTCTCCACTTCACTCTAAAATTCCTTGAACTTTTCAAATGTTTCAGACTTGTGTTTCATTAAGTAAATATACGCACATTTACTCAAATCATCTGTGAAGGTAAGAAAATAATGATATCCACCGTGTGCTTCAACACTCATCAGACCACATACATCGTTATGTATTATTTCCAATAAGTCACTAGCCCTCTCCATTGTTCCAGAGAACGGAGTTTTAGTCATCTTGCCCATAAGGCATGGTTCTGTCTCAAGTGATTCATAATCATGAGATTCCAAAACTCCATCAACGGGGAGTTTCTTCATGTGCTTTACACCAATATGACCTAAGTGGCGGTGCTAGAAACATGTGGTACTATCAACATTGACTTTGCTTCTTTTGGCATCAATATTATGAATATGTGTATCACTACGATCGATATTCAACAAGAATAAACCATTCACAAGGGGTGCATGACCATAAAAGATATTACTCATATAAACAGAATAACCATGATTCTCTGACTTAAATGAATAACCATCTTGCAATAAACAATATCCAGATATGATGTTTTATGCTCAACCCAGGCACCAAATAATCATTATTTAGGTTTAATACTATTCCCGAAGGTATTACGAGTGTGCTGATGGTGATCATATGAACCTTGGAGACACATCCAACACTTATCGTCACCTCACCCTTGGCTAGTCTCCGTTACTCCACAACTCCTAATTCGAGTTACTAATATTAGCAACTGAATTGGTATCAAATACCCAGACGCTACTACAAGCACTAGTGAGGTACACATCAATAACATGTATCAAATATACCTATGTTGACGCTACCATCTTTCTTATCTGCCAAGTACTTGGAGAAGTTTCGCTTCAAGTGACCATTCCCCTTGCAGTAGAAGCACTTAGTCTCAGTTTTGGGTCCAGCCATGGGTTTCTTCAAGGGAGCGGCAACTTTCTTGTCATTCTTATTGAAGTTCCATTTCTTTCCCTTGCTTTTCTTCTTGAAACTGGTGGTCTTATTACCCATCAACACTTGATACTCTTTCTTGATTTCTACCTCTGCAGCCTTAAGCATCGCGAATAGCTTAGGGATTGTTTTCTCCATCCCTTGCATATCATAATTCATCACAAAACCCTTATGGCTTCGTGGCAGTGACTGGAAAACTTTATCAACCACTGTCTTATCTAGAAGATTAACTCCCACTTGATTCAAGCGATTGTAGAACCTACGCACTCTGAACAAACACTCACTAACTAAGATGTTCTCCTCCATCTTGCAGGCAAAAAACTTATCAAAGGTCTTACACCTCTCAACATAGGCACGAGCCTGAATACCAATTTTAGCTCTCAGAATATCTCATATGCTCTATGGCGTTCAAAACGTCTTTGGGTCTCTGATTTCTAAGCCATAAAGCATGGCACACTGAACTATTGAGTAGTCATCAGAACATGCCTGCCAGACGTTCAGAACATCCACAGACAACACTAGAGTGGTTCGCACACCGAGCGGCACATCAAGGACATAAGCCTTCTATTTAGTAGTGAGGACAATATTCAGACTACGGACCTAGTCCGCATAATTGTGATACGTCTCCAATGTATCTATAATTTTTAATTGTTCCATGCTATATTATTATCCATATTGGATGTTTTATATGCATTATTACGCTATTTTATATCTTTTTTGGGACTAACCTATTAACCTAGTAACAAGTGCTAGTTGTTGTTTTTCATTGTTTTTGTCTTTTACATAAAATCAATACCAACGGAGTCTAAATGAAACAAAACTTTTATTTTTCTTGGACAAGAAGACACCTAGGAAGCTTCGGGAGGAGGCCAGAAGGGCCACAGGTGAGCCACAAGCTTGTGTGCCCACCGCGGCACCTCTAACCCTAATCTCAGCTCTATAAATACCCAAATATTCCCCGTATACCAGAGGGCACACCAAAAATACTTTTTCGCCGTCGCAAGTTTCTGTCCTCATGAGATCCCATCGAGAGACCTGTTCCGGAACTCTGCTTGAGGGGGATTTGATCATGGAGGGCCTCTACATCAACCTTGCTGCCCTTTCGATGATCTGTGAGTAGTTTACCACAGACCTACGGGTCCATAGCCTGTAGCTAGATGGCTTCTTCTCTCTCTTTGTTCTTCAATACAATGTTCTCCTCGATGTTCTTGGAGATCTATTCGATGTAATCTTCTTTTTCGGTGCATTTGTTTAGATCCTATGAATTGTAGATTTATTCAAATTATCTATTGATATTATTTGAGTCATATCTGAACTCTTTTATGCATGATTGAGATATCTTTGTATTTCTCTCCAATCTATTGATTTGGTTTGGTCAACTAGATTAATTTTTCTTGCACTAGGAGAGGTGCTTTATAATGGGTTCAATCTTGAGGTTATCAATCCTAGTGACAGAAGGCAACATGACACACATTTGTATTGGTTCCATTAAGGATAAAAAGGTGTGGATTATTCATATTGATAGGATCTATCCCTCTACATTATGTCATCTTGCTTAAGGCATTACTCTGTTCTTGTTAACTTAATACACTAGATGCATGCTGGATAGCGGTCGATGTGTGGAGTAATAGTAGTAGATGCAGGCAGGAGTCTGTCTACTTGTCACGGATGTGATGCCTATATTCATGATCATTGCCTTGGATATCATCATAATTATTCGCTTTTCTATCAATTGCTAAACAGTAATTTGTTTACGCACCGTATGCATTCTTTGAAGAGATAAACCTCTAGTCAAAACTATGGCTCCCGGGTCTATTCTTATCATATTATTTTCAGATCTATAAAACCAAAAACCCAAAAAAAACCTTGCTGAAATTTATTTACCTTTACTTTTTTTGCACTTTTATTTATCTTTTATACCCATCTCTATCAGATCTCATCCTTGCAAGTAACCATGAAGGGATTGATAACCCCTTTATCGTGTTGGGGGCAAGTATTTGTTTGTTTGTGCAGGTGCTATTATTGGAGACTTGTGTGTTCATCCTACTGGATTGATACCTTGGTTCTTAACTGAGGGAAATACTTATCTCTACTTTGTTGCATCACCCTTCCTCTTCAAGGGAAAAAACAACCCAAGCACAAGAAGTAGCAGGAAGAATTTCTAGCGTCGTTGCCGGGGAGGTTCTACAATAAGCCTACCAAGTACCTATCATAAACTCTCATCCCTTGCATTTACATTATTCTCTATTTACCTCTCGTTTCCTCTCCCCCAATTCTAAAACATTTTTAGAAAATACAAAAATATTTGCCTTTTATTCGCCTTATTTTCGTTTGCCTTTTCATTTGCTTTCTGTTTGCTTATGTGCTAGATTTCTTATTTTGTCATGATGTCTCAAGAAAATACCAAGTTGTGTGACTTTTCCAACACTAATAATAATTATTTTATTAGTACTCCGGTTGCGCCTGCAACTAGTGTGGAATCTTATGAAATTAATGACGCTTTGTTGAATCTTGTTATGAAAGAACAATTTTCTAGTACTCCTAATGAAGATGTTGCATCCCATCTAAATACTTTTGTTTAATTGTGTGATATGAAAAGAAAAAAATATGGATAATGATATTGTTAAATTTAAGCTATTTTTGTTCTCACTATGAGATTGTGCTAAAACTTGGTTTTCATCCTTGTCCCTATAACTATATTGATTCATGAAATAAGTGTAAGGATGCTTTTATATTTTCCTCCCGTTACAAGGGAAGAACATAATAAAATAAATTTACTAAGAAAAGTTTTGGAATATTTGATTAGAAAAGAATTGAAAACCTAGACCTATGCATTATGTCTAGCAAGGGGCGTAAAATAGTAGCGCTTGTTGGGAGGCAACCCAATTTTATTTTTATGTTTTTGCTTTTGTTTTTCAATGAATATGCAATTAAACTTCTATTATGATTGTGTTTTAGTGTTTTAATTAGTGTTTGTGCCAAGCAATACATTTGGGATGATTTGGAAGATCGTTGATTTGATTTTTATAAAAAACAGAAACTTTTGCATCCACAAGAAGAATTGTTTAATTTCACTGGAGTGCGATAAAATTCTTAATTTTCGACACAAGATTGATATACAAATTGCCCACGGTTTCCTAATTTTTCAGAATTTTTTGAGTTACAGAATATTCGCTAAAGTCGAGATTACTACAGACTGTTCTATTTTTGATAGATTTTGTTTCGATTTTGTTGTTTACTTATTTTGATGAATCTATGGGTAGTATCGGGGGTATGAGCCATGGAGAAGTTAGAATATAGTAGATATAACACAAATATAAAATTGGAATGAGTTTACAACAGTACCTAAAAGTGGTTATTTGCTTTGTTTCACTAACAGATCTCATGAGTTTTCTGTTGAGTTTTGTGTTGTGAAGATTTTAAGTTTTGGGTGAAGTTTCGATGTACTATGGAATAAAGAGTGGCAAGAGCCTAAGATTGGGGATACCCAAGGCACCCCAAGGTAATATTCAAGGACAACCAAGCATCTAAGCTTGGGGATGCCCCAGATGGCATCCCCTCTTTTGTCTAAGATCCATCCGTAAATTACTTGAGGCTATATTTTTATTCACCACATGATATTTGTTTCATTTGGAGCGTGTTGTATTATACGAGTCTTTGCTTTTTAGTTTGCCACAATCATCCTTGCTGTACACAGCTTTTGAGATGGACACACATTAGTCGTGAATTTGTTAGAATACTCGATGTGCTTCACTTATATCTTTTGAGCTAGGTAGTTGCTCTAGAGCTTCACTTATATCCTTTAAGAGCACGACGGTGGTTTTATTTTGAAGAAATGGATGAACTCTCATGCTTCACTTATATTATTTTTAGAGTCTTATAAATAGTCTGGCAATTTTCTTGGGTTATGAATTTAGTCCTAATATGATAAGTTATTCAAGAAGGATATAATAAAACCTTTCATGAAGATCATTGAATATATGAGAAGTTTGATTCCTTGCATTTGCTTGTAGGTATAAAGATGGTGTTATTAGAGTCATGCTTGTGAGTAATTTTGGTTAGTAAGAATACTTGTGTTAAGGTTTGTGATTCCCGAAGCATGCACGTATGGTCTCTCGTTATGCGATGAAGTTGGAGCATGATTTATTTTTGATTGACTTCCTTATGAGTGGCGGTCATCGACGAGCCATGATCTTTTCCTACCAATCTATCCCCCTAGGGGCATGCATATTAGTACTTTGTTTCGAGGGCTATTAAACTCTTGCAATAAGTATGTGAGTTGTTTATGACTAATGTTGAGTCCATGGATTATACGCACTTCCACCCTTCCACCATTGCTAGCCTCTTCGGTACTGTGCATTGCCCTTTCTCACCTTGAGAGTTGGTGCAAACTTTGCCGCTGCATCCAAATCCCGTGATATGATAAGCTCTTTCACACATAAGCCACCTTATATCTTCCTCAAAACAGCCACCATACCTACCTATTATGGCATTTCCATAGCCATTCCGAGATATATTGCCATGCAACTTCCACCTTTCCGTTTTATTATGACACATACCATCATCGTCATATTGCTTTGCATGATCATATAGTTGGCATAGTATTTGTGGCATGGCCACCACTCATATTTTGTATTCATGTCACGCTATATCGTTGCATGTGGCATTCATATAGAGTCATATCTTTGTTCTTGTTAGATTTCGGGCTCCGCAAACCCAAGAAAGGTTCAAACTCAGGGGCGTGTGTGAAGAACTCAACCTCTCAAGCCGATCGGCCCACTGCTCTCATGAACTAGCTCGATGAACACGAAGGACAAAGACACAGAAGTTTACCCAGGTTCGGGCCACCTTGCGGTGTAATACCCTACTCCTGCTTTGTGGTGGATTAGCCTGGCGGGGGCTGAGGATGAACTGTTACAAGTGGAAGAACAACTTCAGGAGGCGTGTTCTTGTGATGAGCTCTTGGGGATTCGATGAGTTGATCACCCGATGCCTTCTACTGTGGTGGCTAGGCTATATTTATAGTGGCATTGGTCCCCTTCCTCCAAAACATACGCGGGAAGGGATCCCACAACGGCCAAATATGAAAGGGGACAAGAAGTACATCTGATACTAACGAAAGGTGGTCTTCACCTGCAAAGCTTCTGATCGTGACATGGTGGTGGGCTCGGTAATGACATCAATCCTGCCGTTCTAGCGGTCTTCGTCTTGTTGCATGCAAATGGCAACCTTTGGCTGATTCCTTGGGACTCCACAACTGCGCTTACCTCCTTTGCACCAAAGAGGAAACCTGCCGCTCTGCGCCCACTGGCACGCGCCTGGCCTTGGTCGTCATGGTTGATGTCATTCCATCCTCGTGAGGCTGGGTCTTGCATAGAAATCTTCGCTCCATCAGGAGGCCACCAGAGGAGGCCGCTCCCTCAGGAGGTCTTGATGCCGCCCGTCTCGTGAGGCTTGGCCCCTTGTGAGGGTCTTGTCTTGTCGTAGTCGAAGCTGGGAAGAACCAAGCTGTCGATGGAGCCACGCCATGTGCTGTAGGCAGGCATGTCTAGGTACCCTGGTTCCCAGAACGCCAAAAGAAGCCCCCGGGCCCAAGGCGCGCTCGCACTTGGCCTCGAGGCAAAGCCAAAGGGCAAGTGTGAAATGCCATGGGCCCCAATCGCCTGCGGGCCGAGCTGATGTGTGGCGCTTGACGGGACGTGGGCGTCTCTACTTCCCCATGCTGCCTCGGCAACCATTCGACTTGACAACTGCCCGCTGCATGCAGAGAAAATCATCATTACTCGAGATCGTGGCAAGCCGATGATTTACCTTCTCTGGCTATAAATGGGGGGAGTGGGTGGAGCCCCCTGCACATCTTCATCTTACTGCTTCTTGATCCTCCTTATCCTTGCTTCGTCGTCTTGTTAGAGAATCAATGGTGCCGACGAGGAGGCTCTCGGCTGTGGAGAAGGGAAAGGCCCACAAGGAGGGGCCTGACTCACCCCCGCCCAAGAGGGGCCGTGGTCATCCTTGCAAATATGCAGCAACGCCGACAGCAGCTCCCCACGGGCGTGGGCTCCCACTCTCCAAGGTAAGCGCTGCCTCCAGCGGTCTTGTGGGCACGTCTTCTTGCGGTGGAAGCCATCGTGGTCAGGGGAGCTGCTGCAAGGATGCGAGGCGCGTGGTAGCCATTCGGCCACCACGACCACGGTCCTAGTCAACCGAATCTCCCCCAGAGTTCATGGTGTGGGTGGACAAGTCTGCCGGCACCTGGCTCTAGCTCCCACACTTCTTCGCGGGCGCGATGCTGGCCAGGGGACCTCATGACTTCTGGCTTCAGACTGATGGCTGCTGCAGCAAGGCCTCATAGGTGGAGCCCGAGGTCTCGGTCGTCGGCAACATGTTCCTAAACAGCGGGTGGCAGTTGTTTGCCCACACGCGGGACCTGCGCAGGAGGTGCACCCTCCACTTCAGGTATGATGTTATCGTGACCCTCTACGTGAGGATCTTCAGGGAGGATGGCCTGCGCGTAGTGTGCTGCCCGGAGAGCGACAATGACGATGATGGCGATGATGACGGCGGA
Source organism: Triticum aestivum (assembly GCF_018294505.1). Taxonomy (NCBI): domain Eukaryota; kingdom Viridiplantae; phylum Streptophyta; class Magnoliopsida; order Poales; family Poaceae; genus Triticum; species Triticum aestivum. The sequence continues at coordinate 281,079,815 of NC_057798.1, forward strand.
CGCAGGGGCGGCATCATCGCTGGTGATGACCTCGCTCTTGGCGAAGGCCGTGCCGCCTCCAGCAGCGGTGGCTTCTCCTCCATGGAAAGCTCCAGTGATGATGACTCCGACGAGCCGCCACATCGCCGAACCTGGATCAAGAGGGGAGACGAGCCGCATCACCGCCATGCCATGATGAAGTGGGAGGAGGGCTCTGAGTGAGCCCAGGTGCTGCCGGAGTTGGACCTCAAGAGCTGCCGTCGACGTGCACCTGACTTTGCTTTGTTTTTTTCTTTGCTGCAAAAAGAAGAAGTAGGAGGCCCTACTGGGGCATGTAATGGACTATGGCGCTTGCACTATTATGTTATTATTTCTATGCTTCCTCCTGATGCTTGTGTTGCTATTGAGTGTGGTTGGGATAAGTTATCTTAGGGTTCCTGTGATGAACTTGGACACTGCGGGAGAGCTCCTTGTTGAGGGATGCCCCTATGGTCGCAAGGCTTCAAGAGGGGGCCCTCGTAATTGTGGGGCTAGGAGGTGAGGGGGTCCTGTACTCGGGGGTCCTCAGGTGTCCGGCCTATTCGATATGGGCCGTACTGATGGGTAATGAAGATAAAGCAGAAAACTATCCCCCATGTCCGGGTGGGACTCCTATATCCGTGGGTGGCAAGATTGATGTCCGGATGTACTATTTCCTTCCCTAGTAAACCGACTTTGTACAACCCTAGGTCTCTCCAATGTCTATATAAACCGGAGAGTTTAGTTCGTAGAGGCTATCAGAATATTCATAGGCTAGACAACTAGCGTTTAGCCATTACAATCTCGAGGTAGATCAACCCTTGTAACCCCTATACTCATCGAATACAATCAAGCAGGGCGTAGGGTTGTACCTCATTTAAGAGGGCCTGAACCTGGGTAAACATTGTGTCCCATTGTCCCTTGTTACCATTGATCCTTAGACACACAGCTTGCCCCTCCCCTACCCGAGATCTGTCGGTTTTGACGCAGACATTGGTGCTTTCATGGAGAGCTCCGATGTGTAATCACAAAAAAGAAATCAATGGATCGCCTTGTTGTTAACAACGACATCACCTCTTGAAGGAGCCTAACTTCTGGGCAGATCCTCCAGCTCGGCGGTTGCACCATGGGTGCCCGTACGGCCATTAAGCCAACAGCGCCACTACGACCGCCAAACACCACATCACGGTCGGTCTCGAGTACTCCGAAAGGATGGATTCGGCAGACGTCTCGTCCTTAAATGAGCTGCTAGATCGCATCGCTGCCCTAGGGGTTTCAACATACTATGGTCGGATCGGGCTTAAACCTGACCAGAGGGAAATCAATCACCCACCAATCACCCACCTGGTAGCGATCGTCGAGGAACAAGCCGATGACACCGCTTTCCCTATATTAAGAACTAGATATGTCCGGGTCTCTGAACCTCTCAAGCCAGATACCCTCCCTCCAGACGGGACTCTGCATCTCTGAAAATCGGGATCGGACATAGGGTTTGGGGAGCACTTGGATCTTCCCGGACCCGAACTGGTGACCTCGGAGATTTTGCAAGGTCCAAACACAGATTTGGGTCGGATTCAAATTTCAGCCCACCCACCCACCACAATCAATACACTCCAAGCAATTTAGGCCCTCCAGACATATATGACTTGATGTATGTACGGCAACAACCTCAGGAAATGGTCCATCACTTTTGGGCCAGATTCCTACTTGTTAAAAACATGATCAAAGATTGCTGCGACGGCGATCTAGTCTTGGTCTTTCATTGCAATTGTACTAACGAGGAAATCCGGAATGCCCTCGACCATCGTCACATACAGAGTTTCATGGAACTATCACAGGTGGTACAAAAATAATGCGCGATGGAAAGCACATGGAAGGCCCAGAAAACCCAACTGGAACCTGCTGCATTTAAGCAATGTGAGGACCGGGCTAAACTGATACACCCTTGCGAGGCATCCGATTATCAATCCATTTACAGAAAAAACAAACCCTTTACGGGATACAGGTCCGTTCTTGATGAACTCCTTGACAAGCCATGTCCGATACATGCGACTCCAAGTCATAGTCTCCGTGCATGTTGGGTACTCCGGCAGGTAGCAAAGAGTGGTGAGGCCATCCTCACCACCATCACTCCAGAGAAACACTCTCTAGAGAAGGACGATTTTAACGTCCTCACGGTCTTCAAGACCTTCTCTTCAAATAATCGGCATAAAAGGGCAATCCGCGACCTTGCCAAAGTCCACCAAGTAACCACACCGAGCCCATGGAATGACGCGGCAATAACTTTCACCGCTGAAGACGAACCAAAGGCCCGATCAGTCCGAGCACCCAATGCCCTAGTACTAAATCCCATAGTGGATGGCTTTCGACTCTCCAAAGTGCTCATGAATGGTGGTAGTGGGCTTAACCTCGTCTACAAGGACACACTCGACAAAATGCAGATTGACAGAACAGGCATCGAGCAATGCAGTACCACCTTTCGAGGCATCATCCCCAGTCGAGAAGCACGATGCTCTGGGAGAATTAAATTGGATGTAGTATTCGGCATGCCCGAAAATTACAGATCCAAAGAGTTGTTCTTCCATGCGGTCCCCTTCAACAGCAAATATCACACTACAAAAAAATACACTTCCGTGATGATACGTGTTTGTCACAGTAGGTCGCATTTTTTGTCATGCATGTACATCCATGACGATTTTATGACAGAATCAAGATAGTCATACCTGTGCTGTCGTAGAAGTGTTCCATGACATTACCAAAATTATCATCACGGAAGTGTCCACTTCCATGATGATAAATCGCGCGTCACAGAGGTGCTTTCGTCAAGGGTGACCGACACGTGGCATCCACCGTAACGGAACACCGTTAAGCTATCGGGTCGGGTTTTGGATCCGATAACCCGTTAACAGCCCCGACCAATGGGGATTTTCCACATGTAAAATCATCATTGGCTGGAGGAAACACTTGTCGGCTCAACGTTGGGACAGATGTCATCCACTCATTGGACAGAAGGCGCCTATGATACGTCGACACGTGGCACAGCCCATCAAGTTTAAATGGGCCGGCCCAACTAAAGGCCCACAAGATTTTGCGGACCATAATGGGCTGGCCCAGCTAAAGGCCCACGAGATTTTGCGTACCATAATGGGATGGCCCAGCTAAAGGCCCACAAGATTTTGCGGGCCATAATAGGCCGACCCAGGTAAAGGCCCGAAAGATTTTTGTGTGTCATAATGGGCCGGCCCAGGAATAGGCCCACAAAATTATTACGGATCATAATGGGCTAGCCCAGCTAAAGGCCCACGAGATTTCGCCGACATTAATGGGCCGACCCAGCTATAGGCCCACAAGATTTTGAGGACCCTAGTAGGCCGCCCCATTAACTGGCTGCCATGTTTTGGGCCAAATGCCAGCCCATATTTGATCCGGTCCATTAATGGCCTGCCACGTTCCGGGCCTAATAATGGCCCATATAAGATCCGGCCCGTTAAAAGCCTCCCACTCTCTGGGCCAAATCACGGCCCAGATCAGGTCTGGCTTTTTAAGAGGCTTTGGGCTCAATTATGGCCCATATAAGATTCGGCCCGTTAACTGGACGCTATGCTTTTGGGACCACTTGCTAAAGGCCCATTTAGTAATTCGGCCTGATATTAGTTTCAGCCTATTAAGGGCCCATTTAACATTTCGGCCCTATATTAATTTCGGTCTGTTAAAAGCCCATCATATAGTTGGGCCTAACTACGACCCGGTTTGCATCCGGCCTGCTCGCAACTGATATCTGATTGGGCCAAACAAGGGCCGAGACAACTTTGGTCTTTTAAAAGCCCGTGAATTGATTCGCACAATCGTGGGCTGGGGTTCATTTCAGGCTGCTGCCGGCCCGTGAGCTATTCGACACGTTTCAGGCCCAACCTACTTCTTAGCCTCCTAAAAGACCATTGAGTTTTCTTGCGAAAAGAGGGCTGGGGGTTACTCGGCCTATTAAAGGCCCGAATATACTAGTGGGCCAATTTGACGGGGCCCATGAAGCGGATCATACATCGTGATTGCATGACGGCCCGATTATGTACCATAACTTTACGGTTTGGCCGGTTTACTGCGAAGACATGATATATATACAGTAAAATAACTGTAGCATCGTGAATAAGAAAAAACCTAGACTATACAATAAAGTAATTATGACATATTACATCCACAGGGCATCAAAGTTCGCCACTATGATAATAAAGCACAAGCAGACAGCAGATTACATACACTAGGCATCAAAGATCGCCACCAGTGCCAATAAACACGCCGACAAAATAATATACAAAACCGACATCACTTCAATAGAGTTCAAGAAAGGTTAGCCCTGCTGGGGAGCTGCAGCGCAAGCAGCTGAGCAAGATGATGAGATTGCGCTTGTTCAACACTTATATCTTGTGCACTCTGAAAGATAAACAAGTAGACAGATGACAGGTTTTGCACATAAAAGTATCAGTGCTGACAATTCATCACATTTCTTACTGATGAATAAAGTGACACAGTTTAAAATTGCATTAACACAATATGGTATTGTTTAGGTCAAGACATGGCAGGAAATGACATTGTGAAGGAGTTGGCAGCTTCACGACACCACTGGATTACAGATCAAGAACTCATAAGTATCAATGGTTAGTGTGCTGTCAACTTATCCCATTTCAGATTGGCAAATAAAGAGACGGTTTAAATAATAGTAGAATGATATGACAATGTTCATAGTTAAGACATTGCAGAATATGACATTATGCTATAGTGGGTAGGTTCACCACACCACTGGATTATGGATGAAGAACAGAAGCATACATGCAGTGCAAAAGAAGATCACTTGCTCTGTATAGTTTAATTTACATGGTATGAAGAAGGAACTTGGTTGTACAACTGAAAACTTAAATTGAGAAGGACAAACTTTTGTTTATGAACTACATAATAAACTTTAAACATGCAATTTGGTGCAAACACCAAAAATAAACAGCTGTTGCAGTCATGCCTAACCAAATATACACAACAAAGTTTGAAGGCTTGAGAAGGACAAACTTACATTACTGGTGAAGACAGGCTCTATAAAGCCCTTGTCCATGCTAATGGGGGGGGGGAATTCAAGAAGTTTAGCACAAAATCTTCTTCATAAGCATTGCCTTTATTCTACATTTTGTTAATAGTAAATATAGATGTGATAATATACAAAAAAATGGAGAATATTTAAGATAAGATGAAGAGTGATTCTACATAACCAAGTAGCTATAAATGTATGTGCAGCAATACAGGCAAAAGGCACAGCCAAGAGCAATCCACAGCTAAACTTCTTCAGTACCAACCTTATGGTAAGAGTAAATATAGATCTGATGTGTAGAAAATGGAGGGCAAAGGAAAATAAGCTGTAGAGTGATGGTACATGAACAACTGCCTGTCAATATAAGTACACTGATAAAGGACATCATGTACCTACAAGAAAAATGCAGAGCTAAAAAAATTCATTGGCATTGGATATATTCTACACTAATGTAACCATCCATACAGATCAGATAATTTGGAGCGAACAATTGATAAGCAAGCTATCATGCATACTGCTGTCACATAATGAACCAGGTATGTATGCAAGTACAGTGATACATGACAACAGGTACTAACAAGAGCAAAGCAGCAGGCAACATATTTGTGATATCCCGTCGTTCTTTTCAAATGGGAAATCTTCTTCGAGCAGATTTCCTGCAAAAAAGATTCGTAAGGCACATGCGGAAAAGTAGAAGTTCAAATTGTCATGTGATTTCATAGACAATACCTCATCTTGGGAACGAGACCCGTGCATAATAAGGTTTTTCCATTCTATGTCTTCGAAATTTAGCACAGCAGACTTCACCGGAAATTCGTTTGTAGATTTGCCATCAAAGTGTGATTTCCTCAGGTAACACCGATACTGCTGCAATGCTTCCTTGAAAAGCACAAGCAAGCTTTGCTCGTCATGACAATCCAGATTGACCCTCGCCTAGTTACAACAATGTAATGTAAATCATTTATGTGTTCAATCAGCAGAAAACAGGAAAATAATAACCATGAATAATAGCACTTACATTTAAGTTGGATAGGAAGATGTGAAAATGGTGTTTGTCTTCACTATAATCTTCCCATGATGGGAATATATGCACATAGTCCCTAACAACATTGAAAGCGTTGTCTTTTAAACTGGGAATAAATGGAATGGGGTTCCAATCTGCAGGAATTGGCCGTCTCTGCAGTTGGGATAGGTATTCGGCCGGTGGACTTGCTGTACTTTTTGCTGGAGTGGAATTTTTCTGTGGTACGGCTGGTGCTATGGCAAATGAAATCGGTATACCTTTTGCTGGAGTGTAGGTCCTATGTGGTGGGGCTAGTGGTGTGGCCAGTGAAGTATGGGTACAGTCTGCTAAAGTCGGTCCTATGTTTTGTGTCACTGGTTGTACAGCCAATATAAGTGGGGCGTTGTTTGATTTCTCCGGCACCACCACGTTTTTCAAGGACTTTGCTGGTGCTCCTTCAGGTTCGGCAATCACCCTCTTCCTTTTTGATGTCTGATGCACAAGAACAATATTTGAGTGGAAAAACATGGTATGATGACAGATGGAATATGTATTGATAATGGATGGGCGTGGAATCTCGAGTTATATGATGAGTAAACTAAGCAGATGGCGGTGCAAGAAAGTAGAAGAAATGCAAGACAACGTATGCAAGATACGCGCAATCAATAAAACCTTGCCAAATTAGAACAGGCACCTTGATGGGTGAACAGGACAGGCCATCTGCCTTTGACTCCTTGAGGTTAGAATAGTCATTAGGATGATATTCTGAACAAGAATCAACAAGTGGGGAGCGTATGAGTTTCATTGCTTCCAGAATGGCACTCAATGACTTGGTGCCAATTTTGTAAGTCATTGCATTGTTCCACAATATTCTTCTGATGTGCGAATTCTGATATTCACTGTAATTGCGTATAATATCTGAGAACCATGAAAACATAAATAGTTGTGAGATTATCTTTGTAATGCAGAAGATATTCTAATATAGGGGCGCCCCTGTAAACACTTATGTGCTATCACTGGATTCTGATGAGAGAGCTCATGTGTGCTGTAATATGGTGCGTGCATTTATATAATCTGGCACAAGTACACAAAAAAATATGCTCTAGAAGTAAGGATAGCTGGCAGATGATAGGTTCATAATATACTATATAGAGAGTTTATTGCAAAACCATGATAACAAGAGCACACAACAACTAGGCAGATCATAGTGTACATAACAGGGGTACACCATAACCAGGATATATAAATCGGGAAAGTGGAACTGGCTTGAAAATACGGTGTTGTATTGCCGCTAGTAATTGAAAGCCTATCGATCACATACAGGCCAGCTCTATCGAACATGGTAAAGAAGAGCAAGCAGATTTTGGATAATAAAATGTTGGTTCGGAAGTGCCCACACATGATGAACCAGAGCGCATTAAGAATGCAACTCCCAGCTGTCTCTCGACCATTTCAGGCGGTTGGATGAAGATCCTAAGTCACCTGACCCTTCTTCTTCCTCGTCTCTGATTCTTCAAATACAGAACACCGCACGGGCCGCCGGCCGGACCACCGGCCCCCATCGCCTGTGTTCCTCCGCCACCCCCAACCCCCACCCGTGGCCCAACCCCCACCCTCGTCAAGTTTTCTTTGTTCGGCGAGCCCCACAACCACCCGAGCCCCTTGGATCGCACCAGCGAACTTCGGCGAGCTCTAAAAAATCGACTGACCCAATTTTGAAATTTAGTCTACTTTGATTTAACTAGTGTGGAATATAAAAGGGGAAACCAAAAGCATTGGAAGTATAGTGTTGAGCGTGCCATGGCGGATCTGAAGGTGCAAACTGGACAAAGGCAACTTCACAACCAAGACAAGAAATCAGAGTAAAGCAGTGGCGATCTATTTTCTTGCTGCGGTAAATAAGTTGAGCAGATAGGAAAGAGTACCGCCTCTGGTGCAGCGTCGTGTACGCATCTGCTGAGAATTTGACGGTGCTGCGGTAGCGATGGCTGTCGGCAGCGTGGAAGGAGATCTAGGAGGGTAGACGGTGGCGGCGGGGCGTGGTGGAGGAGACGGTCGTAGGAGCGGCGCCTGCAAGGTGGACGATGGCGGGGATGAAGCGAGAGGACGGGATGCAAGGATCCCGGTCCGAAGGCGTGGATGAGAGAAGTCGATCTCTTGTAATGGACGGCGGCGTCGGGGTATCAGCTCCGGCATGGTGGAGGAGGACGGTGGTGGATGGGGTGGCGGACGGTGGCGGACAGAGGAGGGTGGGGTGGAGAGGGTGTTTTGGTGCCCACGGAGTACGAATGGGGAAAAGGGAGGTAGAGAGGAAGGGGGGAACCATGTATTCAGGGCGCACTTGTCTCAAATGCGAGGAAATTTACAAACTTAGCCCCCGTTTCAAATTTCTACTACATCATAGCAACATTAGTCGGTTGGGGATAGGACGGTAATCTCGCATACACTGAATATTTGCTAAGGAGAGTTTGTTTTTGGCGCCCACCGTGTATGAATATGAATCGGGGAGGGAGTCGATTTCGGCCGAGGGCACACTGTGTTTTGGCGCCCACCATGTATGAATCCGGGTGAGAGGCTGTTACGTCACGTTTGGGTGAAATTACAAACCTACCCCTATCGAAACCTATAGAAATCCAGCATATAGGCTTTGTGTGGCAGGGATAGGCAGTAGTGATTTCCATCTCGCAGATTTTGGTTTCGGGCGATTATTGTGACTTTCCCCGCTTCGTTCAAATTTTGCAGAGTGCACGTTTACCGTGCCAACTCAATTCGAATCCCGTTTGTATTCTACTATTTTTTTCTGGGCGGGATCCATTTTCAATTGGAATTACATTCCATATACATCATTTTTTTATATATACTTTCAATAGCACAACACCATTTATACATAAATATGGTTTACAAATGGCATGATCTCAGATTCATAAGGTTGTATCCATCAATTTTGATTTTCAAATATTTGAAACCACTTTATGTTGAAATCCAATGTATGCATTCCTCGCTAACTGTCTCCAATTAATGTGTGTTTCATGCGGGTTTTTTTAACTTCTCAAACATGTATAATGTGTTTCACACACGCAACATATAGTGTAATCCCGTTTAGACATTAATTGCATATAAACCATGCATTGTTTGTAATTGAAGAATCTATGGATCACCAATATTGATAAACTATATAACATTACACGTGTGCCCAAATTAAAATGAAAATGCATGTTTGATACACCAATTTGCGTTATGATATTATCGATGTTGTGATCTCTAGTTTAAATATTTGAATCCCCTTTAATCCAGATATTCGTCTCATATAGCTATCACTCATGCTTATATAGGACTATCTCTGTGGACCTATACGCGTTCATCGTCTCTCAGGTATCTCTCGTGCTACCTGTACGTCGATAATGATCTTTTATTTTCATAACACACCGACGGTACTCTCTCCCTCGACCTTCATCACTCTATCTCTCTCTAAGTATATCTCGCTCCCTGCTATGTGTCTCTAACTATGATTCTCCATGTGGAATCTCTTTCTCTCACACAAACACAAAACTTTGTCCCACGGGGTCTCATTTCTCTCTACTATTCCCATGTGTGCCACTCGCACACCCCTCATACAGAGATGTCTTTCGCTCCTTAGATATGAGAACCTACGACTCTTCCTCTTCAATATCTCTTTCTCACACAAAAACACAAACTCTGTCTCCCAGGGTCTCATATTTCTCCATTGTTCTCTTGTATGTCGCTCACACACACCCTCTCTCCCTAGAGATATCTTGCGTTCCCTCATATGTCTCTCTAGCTATCACTCTCGTTGTGAAATATCTTCCTCTCTCACAGACACAAAACTCCGTCTCTTTGGATCTCATTTCTCTCTGATATTTGTTTGTATGTGACTCACATGCACCCTCTCTCTATCTCTCTCAAACCCACACACATAACCCAGCCTTCTGATCCACTGGAATCCTATCTCTAATGCACACTAGCTAGCATCTTTATCTTTCTATTTATCCGTTTCTCCATCAACCTTCTTTCTCGCCCTCACTCTTGATTCCTATCACGCACACTACATATGTTTGTCTCAACATGCAGTCAAGTACCCTCTCACACACATATATAACTTCACCCTTTGAACCACCCGACGGTCATCTCCAACACCCAAACTAACATATGTCCCTCTAGCTAGCATCTCCATCTCTGTATCTATCTGTAGTTTCTCCGTCAATATTTCTTTCTCGCACGAAGTCTTGCTTCCTATCACCCACACTATATATGTCTCTCCATACATATGCATTTATAGGCTGATCTCTTTTGCACAATCGTTGTGCCTCACCCCTCTGCTCGCCATAGATGCATGCTCCAGCCCACACCACTATCTCTTAAAGACAAAAACACATGCTCAATTGTCGGGCCTTCTTCCCTGCATTCTCACATGCATGCATATTGTCATACCGATCCGTCTCTCCCATGTCGTTGATCTTATGACTTATGTCTTCTTTCTTTTATCTCGATCATGCGCGTGCGCGCACACACACATCCCACGTATACATGTATAGCTCTCACACATGCACATTCAAGGTCTCTATGCCTCCATACGTAGTATATTACCCTCAATCCTAACGCGACCTCGAATCGTTCTCCTCTTTTGTGCACATAACTTCCGTCTGGATGGGTAAAACACGCACTCACACTTAACAATCTCCTTCTAGCTACACCCCCCCGCGCGCCTCTCACTCTTCCCCTATATCCCCGAAACCAATAAGACCATCCCTTTGTTTAATTCCCGCCTACATGCACCATTGATATATAGTAGTCTTCCTCGGTGTCTCTCGAACAAACACGTTCTCTCGATGTCGACTCCTCTCACGCGCACACACCTTCGCTTCCCTCTCTACGGGCATTTTCTTTCTCGCACCCCATCGTTGGTGGCCTCTGCCATACACATCACCTCTCTATGATGAAGCCATGCACACTTAAATTACATCCGCCACAGAGGACCCTGCGACACACACACACACACACGCACACACACACACACACATGCGCGCACGCACGCACGCACGCACCCCCCACACAATAAGACTCCATCTCTCTCTCTCTCACACAC
>NC_057798.1:281091269-281186722 GCF_018294505.1 Triticum aestivum
CATCTCTCTCTCTCCTCTCTCTCTCTCTCACACACACACATACAAACACACACACAGACACACACACACCCCACACACACACTAAGACTCCATCTTACATGCACACACATGCTCTAGGCGGAGCATTTGTTCCTACCACCCTTCATCCAACCTTACCTGTATGATAAACAATCACCTTTATTTACTTGCATAACATGGACAAATTCCACTTTACTTTAGTAGTCAGCAAACTTATCATCTGTACCCTTATAAAAAAACAGTAGGCGATGATGGTGTGCCCGCCATCTTGTAATACAGACCATATGATCTATATCTGACGGATAGAAAGCAAACTATGATAATTTTACAAAAGATACCCGCACCTCTCTCCACATCATTATCTCCCGCAACCTCATTGATCAGCAATTAAAAAAGGAATAAGTCTCTGGAACAATCTAGCATGCATGGTGGCTGCTGTCGCCTGCCGGCGCCGTGCATCCCCATGCCTCCGCCCATTCCGACCACCAGTCACCACCACGCTCCACTCCTCCTCGCCTTATCTCTCATCTTTCATTTTTTCGATGAAATTCTCGAGATACCTGTTTTCTGATAAAATTCTTGAGATATCATTAGTTTTTACACATGAGATTACTCCTGCATGGGTCAATCAAAACAGGTGTTTTGTAAAAAAATGCATATTGATGTTCCGTGCAATGCACGAGAATCTTGCTTGTAATTATATAACGCAAATCACGAGCAGGAAGTGACATTTTTTTGACACAACCATGTTAACATGGCCACATAAATCACTAGCTAAAGTAAATAGCATTATACTTATATCCCGATGCAAAAGGTTGAGTACACGTCCGAAGAGTAGAGTAGCGCACACGCACTCTGTCTCTCAGAATCTCTCTCACACACACACCAGTTACGTGACGCCCACTTAAGCAAACACAAGTATGTTACAATTTGTGCACCCACGGGTACACGTGATGCTACGCATTTATTTAAGCCGGAAGGCGAACCCAAACAGTAGCTGCATTCATTCCCCTCCCGCCGCCTCTTCTCTGGTCGCCGTCGCCCGGTAACCATGGGCCGGCCGAAGGTAACAACATACGCCATACTCCCGCCGGAGCGGCACTTTAATATGGAAATTTTAGTGGTCATGCATGCATCTTTTTGTGCTAGCACTCCTATATAAGAGTTGATCGGTCGCTTCCCGCGCACATGCGCGGGTGGTGGAAGAGCAAGGAGAAGGGAAGCAGGCTGTGGAGTAACGTTTTTTACCACAATTTCTTAGGAAACTGAGGGCAATAATTGAGTAGTTTTGCAAACTACCAGTACTACACCTGAAACGGTTCAAAACCTATACTCCCTTGCGAGCGCGCGCTTCCCGCGTGAAACGGTCAGCGTCGCCCTGGTGCGTCAGTGCCGCATTAATGCCCGGCCAGAGCGGAGGTGACCTCTCACTGGCACCGGCTTTGAAGTGGCGCGACGGCCGAGAGAGTGCCGCTTCCCGGTGCACGTGATTGCCCCGTGTCGAGACTAGCCATAGGCCCTGTCTGGATCCATGGGTTAGAGTTAGTTTAAGCTAGTTGGGGCTCAAATAGCCCTAGAGTATCCAAGCATGAGGGTTTAAATTGGAGCAAGTTGCACCGAACCCACCAAAAAAACTATCCCACCGAAGATGTGCTAACTGGAGATAGTTCTCATTGGGACCACTGAAAAATCACTTTTCTCTCTCCATGAAGTGCATTTATTGTAAATATAACCCTGTCACCCGAACACCTCTTTGGCTACAGTTAGTTCAGGGTTAGTCATGAGTTAGTCTAACCTCTTGTTAAGTTAGAGTATCAAACAGGAGCAGTATAGGACATGCAAGTTGCTCAAAGCATAAAGGCAAATTCGTACGTGAAAGGATTTTTTTCTTTATGAAAACGGAATGTGAAAGGAAACTTTTTAGAATGCTCTTGGCATGTCGCTAACATGTGATAGTTAACCGACCTCAATAGACGCCAGATACGCCAGCCCGCCGCACTTTGATAGAGACAAGGAGGGAAGAAGTGATACAGGCTGCTGGATTTACTAGAGATAGGTGTCACACGGAGCAAGAAATATGGTGATAGCGTGGTTAGCCATGTACTAGTATGATGTAACTACATTGGGCTGCCGTGTTTCGTACTCTTCCAGTCCACTGTGGAGATGATTGTTAATTTTATATCGCTGAATAATATTAAAATATATGAGTGCAGATGCTCCACCACGAGGTTCCTTGCTCCTTCTTGGTCGTCCGGAATCTATGTTCTTCCACTCTATTTTTACGTGAGCTTTGTTCATCCTTTTTGCCAACACGCGAGACATCTAGCATCAAGGTGCACGTGTTATGCAAGGATCGTTCCATCTATATGAAGACACGTGGGACTGGAATACGAGACAGACATGTACCCAGGAGTGGACGTACGAACCTGAATAATGTAGCGCAGTAAGTGAAGTAGAAATGCACAATGGTATGAACATGCGTGGCATATAGGGTGTGTTTGGTTGCGTTCTCATCTCAGCATAGTTGTTCCCTCTTCATGCGTGCTCAACTCAACACCCCTCTTCATGCATGCTCTCTTCATGCATGCTTCTAGTTTATTTGTGCTAAACTAGTGTGGACTCATGCACCCTCCATACACTCTACCAAACACCCAAAAGTAGGTCGAGAGGGAACTCTTGGGCGGCATTTGTCTCTTACTACGTACTACCACTAAATGTTGTGCGTGCAATGCACGGTGATGTTATGGAGTACATGCCTAAGTACTCTACTACTACTATATTAGTTGGAGGCACTGAGGGAGTCCTTGATTAGGGGGTGTCCAGATGGACGGACTATGACCTTTGGCCGGACTCCCGGACTATGAAGATACAAGATTGAAGACTTCGTCCCGTGTCCGGATGGGACTTTCCTTGGCGTGGAAGGCAAGCTTGGCGATACGATATGAAGATCTCCTCCCATTGTAACTAACTCTGTGTAACCCTAGCCCTCTCCGGTGTCTATATAAACCGGAGGGTTTTAGTCCGTAGGACGAAAAACAATCATACCATAGGCTAGCTTCTAGGGTTTAGCCTCTCTGATCTCGTGGTAGATGAACTCTTGTACTACCCATATCATCAATATTAATCAAGCAGGAGTAGGTTTTTACCTCCATCGAGAGGGCCCGAACCTGGGTAAAAACATCATGTCCCTTCTCCTGTTACCATCCGCCTAGACGCATAGTTCGGGACCCCTACCCGAGATCCGCCGGTTTTGACACCGACAGGCACATATTAACTTTTATATTTGTTTACGTCTATGCCCCGAGACCTTCCAACTAGATGTGTCTTTCTCTCCAGGTTGCACTTTGTATCGTTCATACCACTAAGTACTACTCCCTCCGTCCGGAAATACTTGTCATCAAAATGAACAAAAGAAATGTATTAGAACTAAAAACACGTCTAGATACATCCTCTTTTATCCATTTTGGTGACAAGTATTTTTGGACGGAGGGAGTACTACGTGTGGTCTCCGACCCAGAAGTGGAAGAAGTGGAGACGCTCTACCACGCTGTTTTTTACGCTGGGCTCTACAACGCTGGTCATATCCCACTCCTTTCGCTGACGTGTGGGACATCCAGCAGGTGCCGTGTTTGGCACCCTTCGTCGTAAGAGTTGAAACGCTAGCATTCATCAGAAATAAAAAATAATTATAAATCGGCAGTGATACTATTTTTTTGCGAACCAATCAGCAGTGATACTATACCATGCGGTTTCCTTGCTCCTCGATATCGGAAAGAATACTTCCGTTCGCCAACATGTGGGACGTCGACCATCCTGGTCCACTTGCCATGCACGCAGAACTCCAAGGGAGAGTCACCCAGGTCGTCGCGCCGCAGTAACAATGACTAATGAGCCGTCAAATCACAGGCCCACTTCCCACTTTGAAGTTGCTCGGACGAAGGAACCATCATGACTTCGTTGAATTCCGCTTCTTGAAGAAAACTACTGTACCAGCAGTACTGCTAGCTACAGTATTTACTCCAACAGAGGCCTCCTTTCGTTCATAGGATAGGAATATGAAAATCATAGGAAGTGAGATGACATGCATCTCAATTCCTATAGAGAAAGAGATGCCATTTGATGCTTAGGATAGGAATTTTTCCATTTAGTCTAGGCTAATGTACTGGTAATTTGCTCTAAAAACTACAGTAGTAACTAGTAGTACTGGTACATGCTCGTACTCAGACACAGACACACACACTAACTACTAGTACTACTACTTCTCACATGCTGGCCAGACGCCGTCGTTCTCCTTCCCGGCTTTGTCGGCGACACCCCACCGTGCTTGGATCTCCGCCTGACCTCTCCGCAGCAGCGCGTGCGTCCTTTTCTTTCTTGCGGCGGCGGGCCTCTCTTTTCTTGAGTGCTTTCTGACTTTTCCGCTCCCTCTGTGCGGCTTTGGCCGCCTCTTGCTCTACCGCCCATTCGGCCTTGGCATCTTCAAATTCCTCCCACATAGTTGTGAGGTCGCGAGCGGCGATGAACTCGGCACGGCGGGATGCCATCGCTTCCCTACCATTTTGTGTGCGGTCGTGGGTGGCGAGGAACTCGGCGCGGCAGGATGCCATCACTGCCTTACCGGTTAGTGTGCGACGCGGTGGCATGAACGACGCTTGGTGAGAGCTCTGGGGTGGAGTGGCCGGACAACCGTATAGTGCATTGGTTTGTCAAGAGCTCAAGGACAGAAGACGAAGCAAATTAGGATTCCCCTTCAATCCTGGTCATTTATTACCGAGTAAAATGCATTGGTGGTCATCGAACTAGTCTTGATAGCTCACTTTGATCATTGTATACGAGATATGGTGATTATACGGTCACTGGCTCAGCGTATAGCTCCGTATTTGTATAGTTGACCAGTCAAACAGTCCGCATGCGCCTCATCAGCTCGTGTTCTTTATCTATCTACGCGGGCCTACCTGTGAATGGAGAAAGAAATACTGTAAAAACCAAAATTATGCGTATGTGAGGAATCAAACCACGGACTCGTCGCTGCAACGCACCCTCGTCAGCCAAATGAAAATGAAATACTTCGCGTCAGACACTCACGCTCACGCTGTCAAAGCATGCTAATGCATGCACGTCGCCCTCTAAATCAAAGTCCTGCTCATGGCGCAACGCAAACGGCGAGCCCATCACCTGCGCGCCCTGGCGGTGCCTGACATTACTGTTTAGGCATTTGATGGAGGCCTACACGAACACCGAGCATGTATTCACCTGGCTCAACACCAACGGTCATACTCGGACCGCCTTGCTCATGTATATCATCCATCACAACGACAATCTATAAAACAGCCTAAGCTAGAGAGGGTACTATGGTAGTATGGTACGCAGTATGTACTATCGTGAGCGACCGATCTTTGTGCCACTGCACACCGAAACCCCTTCCATCGCTACTGCGCACTTCCCGCATGAAACGGTCACCATCTCTCCAGAATGTGAATGCCGCATTCACCGGACTTAACTATAGGTGCAATTGGTGTGTCACTGATATGCGGGCCAGACGCCCGTTGGGGCCTACATGTCAGTAACCCAAACGCATCTGCAGTTAAGTCACTGAAGCAGCGTCCGCATTCACGCCCGACGAACCTACTCCGGCGCCAGTTGTCCATCTGTTTGCCACGGCTCCTTGCCATTCGCTCGCTATATTAACTTGAGCCCCAGCTCCCAGCCATAGCCAAAGACCCACACTTATTCTCCTCCGGTCCCTTCCTTCTGTCGGCACCACTTCAACCATGGCCTCCTGGCGCTCCGAAGCTCTCTTGGATATACTGTCGCAAGAGCAGACAAGGGACATCAGAGGCTCCGCTCCGGGCGCGCTCCAAAGCTCTCTTCGACGTATTGTCATAGGAGCAAACGAAGGAGATCGCCGGCACCCCCCGGCCGCCCTCCGCCGCCACGACACGAAGCGGCGCGGGGCAGGCAGCGAGGAAGAGTAGTACACGGTAGGTCGCCGCCGCTCTGGTCCCGGGAAGGCCACCGCTACTCACTCAGTCGACGCCAAGCTTGGTGGGGTAAATATCGGCGGCCGATTAGCCGCTTGACGGCGACGTGGAGGCGGAAATCTTCAGAACCTTGTGCTCTGGAGGAGGAGGTTATCGAGGCGGATGAGGAGGAGGCAAAGGCAATGGCCGGCTTTCTCAGGTTCATGGACGGACATGGTGGTCGAGCGCCGGCGATCGTTTAGATTAGGTTTACAGTAGGTTTAGTACGGTTTGTGCGAAATATGTAATGAATTTCGTCCAGTTTGTAGGAAAAGTTTTCGAAATGTAATGAATTTCATCCGGTTAATTTGAAATTTGCTTTGTTTGCACGAATTTCGTCCGGTTAGTTCATATAGTTGTCGAAAGGTATGCGGGCAGCATCGGATGGCATCCATCAGTGTCCTCGGACAGATGCCGGTGTAAATTTGTGGGCCAGCGCTGGAGATGCCCTAACTATCATGCTATAATCGCTAACAATCCTCCATTATTTGGCAGGGAACAGTTATCCCTCGATCAAAATCAGATCCGCGGTGTTTCGCACTCCTCCCGCGTAAGAGTGTAAACTCTTGCTTACATAAAAATGGAGCAAGTGGACGGCACTGTAGCACGTCATATCACTCGAACTAGCCCGCCTAACGAGCGGGAAAGCACCGCCCTCGTCATTTTGTTCTGGATTTCTATCGATCGATCGCGCGAAAATGTTACGCTTCGCAAGTTCTAAAGGAAAAGGCGGCACACTTACGACTCGTACGCGTCGCAACCCCGACAGTCCGGCTCGCACGCCGCTCACCAGAGGGGACACGCGTTGTCTTGCAATTTCACTGACATGTGGGACCGTAATTGAATAAACCGTCGATAGCCGAAATCTAATCGCTCGGCGGGCGTCGGCTGAGAAGAGAGAAACGGGGGAGGGAGAAGAGATCGCCCGCCCGCCGCGCACGGACTCCAAGAAATATATGGTGATAATGTGAGGTGGGCCATGCTGGAGTCCGGACCGCTTCCGGAGCCCGCTCTCACCGCCCTGGCCCCTCAAGACGCCAGCTGCCCGCTGCATGCATAGCAAGTAGTCCCCGCTTATGTGGAGGAGAGAGAGGCATTGACAAAGTCAAGGAGTAACAGTGGAGACAATAGCTTTCATCAAAAATAAACAATGAATACTCGTTGCTCGTCCTCTATATCGGAAAGAATACTTTCATTCGCCGACATGTGGGACGTCGACCATCCTGGTCCACCTGCCATGCACAAAATTATCCTGGTCTACCCCGGTCGTATCGCAGGCCCAACCTTTCCCACTGTAAGTTGTTCGGACGAAGGAACCATCATGACTTCGTTGAATTCCGCTTCTTCAAGAAAACTTACTGTACCCGCAATACTGCTACCACACGCGAAGACTGGACGGCACTGTACCACGTCATATCACTGAAACCCACTAGGCCAAACTAGCCCGCCTAGGTCATCTATTTTGGAACGGAGGGAGTACGTCTCTGCACTGCTATGATTTTGTGTTGCACGTTCTCTGTACTTTTGCTACGATTTTCCTACCCTATGAACCAAATGAGGCCTGAATGTATGTCGACTATTGTCTGATCGATCGCTAAGCCTACAATTTTAGGAGCTAGGGCTATTGGTCGATCGACGAGGGATAAGTATAAGCGTACCACGAGCTCATCAGCCCCAACGTTTCTCTTCGGTGAGTGTTTTGCAAGTACTATAGCTCGCACAGTAGCTAGCCTACTAACACCAAGAATCATCAAACAAGCCCTGCTGATATGATAAACAGTTCAAACTTACATCTAAGCATGCCATATATTACATCAAAAGCTGGTGAGGATACATCTGTTTCCATAACTCGGAGAGGGTTCGCATGATTCATCGCATGATTCACTATCAAACAAAAGTAGCAAGATCCGCCCACACAAGACAGTGCACTAGCCCTAAGATGGTTTGATAACACGCATCGTTCTGGTAATTAAACACAGGGCAATGCAAACTACCCTGAAGGATTAGCGCGACCAACTATTTCTTGTCATCGATCTCTCGGGCAATGACCACAGCACGGACAGCGGCATGGGAATCGATTTCTGGGGCGATGTCCACAGGACTGACCGCGACATCAGAATCGATCTCTGGGGCGATGTCCACAGGATGGACAGCGGCATCGGAATCGATCTCCGGGGCGATGCCAACAGGACGGGCCACGACATCGGAATCATCAAGGACAACCACCGGCACCTGCACAACCCTAACATATTAGCAAGCACATTGCAAATAATCAAAAACCACAACTATGGTAATAAGCCATTATTTTTTACCTTGTGCAGCTCACCGGGGGATCTCATCCCTCCGGGGGCCATCTCCTCGTCCTCGATGGGGGCCATCACCTTGCCAGGGGAATACTGCTTCTCAACGGCGACTATCTCCTCAAACTCGGTCTTGAGCCTCACATAGGTGGCAATCAGAGTTCCTGGGGTAGGCACGGTGGGGCCCTTGCTGTTCTTCCAACTTTCTTTGAGGAGTTCGTCCGCCAACATCCTCAACTCTTTGGCCAGTGCTTGTTTCTTGGAGTTCTTCGTCTCCATGGGTTGGCCCGCCAACATGGTCAACTCGTTGGTCGGTGCTCGCTTCCTGGAGATCGCTGTCTCCAGTGGGTTGTCCGCCGGCAACTCTTTGCCTAGTGCTCCAGGATCCATCAATGAACTGACAAACAAAAAGCAATCGAAAGGAAACCACAATCGCAATGAAAACGGGAAAAGAATAGGATGTGAGAATCGGTCGGTGCTTCGCAAAAAGAAGATTATTGGAATGAAAATATAGCAGCATAACTGATTCGCCCACCTTTCCTTCGTCGGTACAGAAGAAAAATGGCAGAAGTGAGTAGCCTGGAGTGAGGTTTTCTTCAAGAAAGGGAAGAAAGGGCTTGAACGAGCGTTCCAATGAAATGATGGTTGCTTCGTCCAGTCCAACTTGGAGGCCACCTTACCACTGCTGGTAAAGGTGTGGGTTTTGTGATATGACGGGTCATGACGGCCACACCGGGGTGACAGGTGAGTCTCGACTGTAGCACCTCGCTGTGATTTGGTGGATGGCACGCGGGCCCGGATGCTTTGAAATGTCCCGCATGTAGATAGAGCGGCTAGTCATATAGGAGTGCTCAATATTGTGCACCGCGACCAAGGCGGAGAGGAAAACGAGAGAACTACGTAATTAATGCATGAGTTTAATTAGGGTAGTTTTGTAAAGTACGAGATACATTCCTCCAATCGCAAAATGCCTTGGTTCATGAGATTTGAGATTTGAGCCCTATAAACCGGAAGGGAGGGGGTACTGCACACGGTGTAGTCTAGTCACTTGTTGAAATCTCTAGAAAGGCAAATACTCCTTTCCGGTTTACAGGTCTATACTACTCCCTCCGTCTAGGTGTGTAAGTCATCTTACGAAAACCAAATAGTCCCAAAACACTTAGGCGCGGTGCATTAACTTCTACCTTGTTTCTTGTTTCTTGACATACTATCAACCAATAAGAGATGAGAGGTGTGCATGCTTTTAATGACTTGCAATGGCTAGTTCATTGCATGGAATGCTATTAATTAGCAAATAAACATTGGTGACCCCAGGAGGAAACGGTGCTAAGCGCGTGGACCTATGCAGAATGAGTATCAACCAATGGATAATGGAGTTTAATTGTTAAACAATAGCAATTTTGTCTCATGCAAGAGCCTGGCTAGTACTCCAAGGAACCGCACCACGCGAGCGTTCGCAACTGCCACGTTCGGTTTGCGCTTGGCTCTTCGCCTCTTCGAGAAGACGAACAATGATGTTACTCCTACTTCTACAGTATCGAATCCACTGCTGCATGTCCGTCCACCTCGTGCGGGAGGGATAGCGTGTAGCGAAAGCTTCTACTTACTGCTCCTGCCTTTGCGTCTATGACAGGTGGGCCCAACAGGTGGTTGGCCCTCCTGTCATGCAGCCAAAGGCAGGTGCAGTTAAGGCACCGAGCTCAGTCCGCGAGGGAGAGGGCGTCGTAGTAATCAAATTTCTCGGTCTTGTACGAGTTGACGCGACACATCAAAGCACTGCACTCGATAAAAGTCTTTTTACACATTTCAAATGGGCTACTTCGTATGTAGGAGTAGACATATTCTGCTTCGTATGTAGTCACTTGTTGCAATCTCTAAAAAGACTTATATTTGGAAACGGAGGGAGTACAACGCATGCATGCATGCCGTGACTTTCCTTTTGATACTTGCATGTGTTGATTTGATGCACCTTGCCAAATTTTGACTATAAATTTAACTAACCAAATTTTCATGCATGTCACAAAAAATTACGGGGCTGTTTGGATTGTGACTATGTTTGTCTTATGTTGCCACATTATTTTTCCCACACTTGCCACACTTGCCTAACCTGAGTTGCTCAAATTGTTAGACACACTTTGGCTTGCCTAAGGGAATCTTGCCACAATTTTTGTGTCTATGACATGTGGGGTTCACTGCTAATAAAAAAATTCTTGTCTTAGGTGTGGCTAATAAAAAAGACTTATATTTAGGAACGGAGGGAGTAGAAAATATAAATAATAATGCATGTTGGGGCAACCCACGTTTCCGCTAATTTTAGCCGTGGGCTTGTTCACAATTTTTACGAGGGGGTGGTTGTTCATTTAATGGAGGGACTTGTAGTACCAGACTTGAACGATACAAAGTGCGACCTGGCACACCGTAACACCACTTGGAACAAGCGGGTAGCTATCTCAAAAAACAATCAACAACTAAAAAAACCGCGACCTGGCATGTAGTAGTACACAATTTTAAACGATTGTTTTGATGGAGTGAAAAAGGAAAACTACCCCACTACTTATATATAGGCCGGAGCCTCCGCGCTTGCTTGCTAGGGCTGCTCTATTCACACACTCTCATCCTCTCCAGATCTAAACAAGATAGGGGTAGTAACACTGTCTTTCTCCCTTCAAAAAACACTGGCTTTCTATCCTCACCGTTGGTTACAGATCCGGACGTATCCCCCTCTGCCGGTGAAGGGGAGGAGGGGCAGCGTTTAGGCCGTCGTCAATAGCGAGGGAGGAGACCCACTGCCGGCCGCATCGTTATCTCTGGCCGAGCGCCGACGCGGGAGGTCCTTCGATCCCTTCGTCGTTGCCTGTGGGAGGATCCGGCCTCCCGCCGCCCACCTATCCACATCCCGACGACCTTCAGGTATATCTTCGTTCGAAACCGCCTTAGCTCTACTTCCCCAGCTCGCTACGTCGCTGCATGTGCATCATTTTCTACCTCTCAGCCCCTCTCGATCGGATGGTCCAACGTCACCTATTTTTTCTTCTATTGTTAGAGGTAAAGCTACTTCATGGAGTCGAATCTTGTACTCCCTCCGTCCGAAAATACTTGTCATTGAAATAAAGTGGGGGTGGGGGAATTTAGTATGTACATCGGACTTGGTACAAACAGGAAGGAAAGGGGATGAAAGTAGTACAGACTGGTCATCCAACCAGTCTCTTGGTCGAAAAGGGAAATATAGGGGTAACGCTGTACACAGTGGTATGACCAGGACTAGATTTGCTATCCACACATAGGAGTAGGTGGCTAGAGTGAACAAAAATGGGACCAACCCAGATATGTTTCTTGGATGTTTGTTTCTCGGGGCAACAAACTATGAATCACCACTTTATGCCACTATTTACGTACATGGTGTTGGACTGCAGGTGCACCCACTGTCCCATGCCCTTATACCAAATATTTAGGCTCCCTTCGGAATAAAGGGGCATAAAACATAGGTCTTGATGAAAATAAAGGAATAGGAAAGGAATGTACGTATAAAACTATGGAACAGCAAACCGGAGGAAACTCTCAAGATAATGTGTTCGGATGGACTACGAAATGTATAGATTTGTTTTTTAGAGTAGCATGCTTGGCAGTATGAGATGCTATTTGTTTATTCAGCTGCACAGTGACTACTCTTGTCCTCACCTCACGTACCACACATAGGTTGATTTTTTTATTCCGGCAAACACAACACAGCAACCTGTCTAACGCATGGCAGCGAGCGCCTGCCTCGGGCTTCCGCCCAAAAAATGAGCAGCGCGTGGATGTTTCTAATCCGATGGAATCAGTACTACCAGAACAGCTTTCCTATGAAACACTATTCACCTTTCCCGTGTTCTGAACGGTTGGAAGGGAAAGAATACCATAGGAATTGTGTTCCTACGAAAATCCTGCACCAAACCTGTGAACCGAACGCAGCCTTAGCTGTTCTTAATATAATGTCCCTGGTAAAAATGAAGCCATGCCACTGTTTTTGCCTGTAATTGTTTGAGACTCTGACAAGTTTAGCCAAATGTTTTTGCCTGTAATTGTTTGAGACTCTGACTGTTTCCTCTGTGCCTTTTTGTGCAAACAGGGATATCCAATTCACCTGGTTGCTATTGTGACCTTTTGGTGCACTGCACAAAACTCTTCTTAAAAGAAGTGACTTTTGTGCTGTTTAACTGGAATGTCAGAATGGAACAGTTGGTTCATTTTGGTGGAACTGCACAAAGGGAGATCTGTGTTCCAATCCTCATCATCCATATTGGCGCCATAACCTTCCTTTAGGTAAGAATGATATTTAATGCATGTGTTCATCTCTATTTTCTGACTTCCATGAGAAAATAATGTTGTTTTTTACTAGTACACTTGTACTCCCTCACTGACAAAACCAATTCTGAATTAGAAGGCCAATCATGTACTTGGTTTCACCAAATGGTGAGGAGAAAGAGAAACAGAGCATGACGAGGAAGAAGAAGAAGAATAAATAGTGCCAAGGCAATCTTGCTGAAGCCAGAGGCCTTAGTCGAGGCTATTCAAGGGCTCCGGCAACGAGTACCTTACATGTGAGACGATCCTCCAGGGAGCCCTTCCACTTCTGATGTCTCACTTAATTAATTAGGAGTACTTAAGTACCACTAATTTATTACTGCCTAATTTTCCTGTTGGAGTTAAACAAATCTTTAGTAGGACCCTATGCTGAATCATGTATGTGTGAATGTTTGTCTATGGAGGTGAATCATGTGGTGGAGCAGGGAGGGAATATTATTAGTGTCATGACATAATAGTGCTATTGTTTTGCATGTCAATTTATTGCCATTGGTTCCATGAGGCAATGTTTTGCGTATTGTCCATCATGAATTTGATGCTACTGTTTGAGTAATATGCTAATGTCTTCCTATCCTTTCTCACTAAGCTAATGAAGGTTTCACCTTGTTCCTACTTGTGCAAACAGGGATCATGTTGTGCCAATCATACATTTTAGTGGAACTACACAAGACAATACAATGAACTGTATCCCGAGCCAGTGCTTTAACTCTGCTGGAAGTTCTTGATAATCTTTCGATATAATCTCAGCACTGGTAAACAAGAGTGATTTCAACCATACATTTGAAGTGCACAAAAATATATACTATTGTGTGATTCCAGTGAGTGCTTTATCATCTCTTATGGGACTACATGAATAAGCTTTTTTTCTCAGGTTGGTACGGGCCTAAGGCCTTCATCCATATTAGTTTGCTGTCATCTCTATTTGTATCGTGCTACTATCATGAGAAACTCCTTTATCTTTGCACTTTTAAGTTTTGCAACCTATGATAAATGGCAATGCTTTGAGTGTTGAGTTGAGCTAATTGGCACTGATTAAATAAACTAATACCTCTCTTTAAGCAAGACTACTATGTTGCTAACTTACCCATTCAGATAATGAGGGTTCTTCTATTTGTTAGTGTATATTGCATCAACTAGTCCCACTATTACGGTAATCTCACTCTCTCAATATATGTGCCAATAGGGATGCTCGATTTTGGTGGAACTGCACAAAAACTTTGGGTGCTTCATTGCCTCGAAATCTTCCATCCTTTCCTGTTAGTCGCTAATCTCCGCTTGCTTTCTTACTTTGCTGTCAGTCGCTTGGCTTATCTCGGCTTCCAGTCAAAGGAAATAGTAATTGATATGCTACCTCACACAGGTTGGTACTGGTCTTTATCCTGATTATTGTGCCTGTCATATGTATTGGTAATTTGGTATTGTGCTACTGTTTGCCGATTTCATAAAGGAGTAATTTGGAGCCTGAACTCGCAGGCAAATCATCACATCGGGTGATTTTGGTAGAACTGCACAAAATGATCAGATGGACAGGTACTTATGCTGCTGCTATGTACTCCAAAGTTCACTCAGACAAGCATCGATGTTGACAAGAAGTGCCTATATTCATTCGAGTATCAACCGACATCAACCAATTGTCAAACTCCAAGTATTAGGAGAGTGAACGCCAAAAATATTGCTTGGTGCATAGCCCAGAAAAACGCAGTCCAGTCTTTGGTCCCAACATGTGCCTTTTGGTTATCGCCACATATGGTAGCGAACTATATGGCATGGAGTCTAAAGATTCCAGACAAGTTCGTTGACGCGTATATTCATCTGGCACTTAATTAGTCTGCACGCCAAGGATGCTCCATTTCAGTTGAACTCCACAAAAAATTTGGGTGGTTCATTTTCTCAACCGCCTCCTTTCTCGTCTGCAATGTAGAATTTTGGTGAGATAGAGGACCAAGATGAGCCAGTAAACTAGTTGCATGAAAGTAGTGGCCAAGTTGCTCAAACCTCCCTGGGCACGAGGCCACTATTTGAGGATAAACCTACAAGCAAAGTTCAGATTGTCTGTGCTGCCTCTTATGTACTCGAAAGTTTACTCGTACAAGAACTAATTTTAGCAAGAAGTACCTCCGATTGAACACCATTACCAGTCTGTACCCTAGGTAATTAAAGTTTGTCCATCGATCATATTGGCTGTGATCTCAATCATTTGGATGCATAAACATACTGAACATGTGTATATCTGAATCTTTTTGTGAATTATGTATGAATATTGTCGTGTGACCTGTCAATCATTTGGATGCATAGATATGCTGAGCTTGTGTATATATGAATCTTTCGAGTTATTGATAGTGAATGTTGGCTATGAATATGAGCGTGTCCTGTGAACCTGAGTTTGATATGAATGTTTACCTTTTCTGTTGTATTTGTGTGTGAACTTGTTAGTATGCCTACTGTGGGGTATAGAACGCAGGTCTCTTATAAAAGTAATGTTGTGTCCAATTTATGTTTTCCCTTCTAACCACATTATATATATTTCTATTATTACTATTATCGTATATTTTATAGACACTTATATATACATTATAAAAACAGCCCACATGTTATTAACTTATAAAAGTAGATGTTTAACGGAAAATCCTGGTTGTTTTTGACTCACAGGCAAGGAAAATCCTGGTGATTGTGTACAAAAGCTTGCGAAGATTTTAAGGACCAATCTAATAATAATGCACTCATTTTTATTTTGAGAAATAAGTCGCTAATTTCTTAATTATATATATAAAAAATGTGCCTCTCCGATTTATTCTTTGATATTAATTGCTCCTTCTAACATAACATTATATATATAACAAGCCCATCTAATATGTGTATTTCAAGGAAGTGCAAATGGGCTGGGATTTCTTAGAAAATATAAATGGGCCTGATTGACGCGAAATTATTTGTTTACCCAGCCTAGCACATGGACTGTACATTCTAGAAAGCATGGGTTAAATATATGCCACATTTCTGCAGGCTGGCATGTGGGCCAATAGGTCGAAGCCTACACACGGCGTTGTCAACTTGGTCAACAAATGATTGTCTCATCCACATCCATTGGATTTATATCCAACGGCCGGCATGCACCTTCAATCTCTCGTCTTCTTCCTCCAGCATCGCCGGGACCGCCTGGTCCAGCCTCTGGTGGCTAGCGGCTCTGCTTAGCACGCATCGCTGTGAAGCACTACCCCACCGCCGACCAGGCTATCCCTCCACCCCTCGACACCTCCTATTATTCTCCACAGACTACAACCCCACACCGCAACAGAACAAGTTATAACCCTTCTCCTCCTCTCAATCTACGACTCCACTGCCGCGTTTTCCCATCTCCGAGTCGTTCCCGTCCGGGGCCTCGCCGTCGACCACCGCCTCGCTGTGTTCGGTGCAGCGTCGTCAACAAACGAGAGTCGTCGGAAGATGACTATACGTGGAGAGCCTGACGGCTGGGACCCACGAGGTTCATGGTCACACGCAAGGAAAGTTCCTCCTTATTAAGCTGAAAATAATGTTTCCTCCACCTGACAGCTAGGACCCACCGGCTGTATCTTCGCACGGAAGCAAGTGCCTCCTTGTTTTGCGAAAAAATTATTCATCCCGTTGACAGCTGGGACCCATCAGATTTGGTGACTGACTTGTGGGCCTACTAAGCGGAAGTGTACACACGGCTTTGTCAACTTAATCAACAAATGATTCTAGCAGCTGGACTGTTGGATGTTAATCCAACAACCGTGCTCCTTCTTCAACCTCTATTCTTGCTCCTGTCTCCCGTGGGCGGCACCGCGGCTGTGTTGCCTCGCACCCGAACCAGTGAAGTTTCCCACTCCTCTCCATCTGTGACTCCACTGCCCCGTCTTCCCCATCTCCGGGTCATTCCAGTCTGGGTGCGCTCGGTACGGTGTGGTCAACATGGTCAACAACCGAGAGTCATCGGAAGATGACTGTACATGAGAGGCTGACAGTGGGGACACACCACACCCATGGACGCATGCATGCAACGGAACGCGGTGAGGTCAATGTGGTCAAGGAACGACTTCCATCGGAAGTATACTTTACGTGGAGAGTCTCAGCTGGGTCCACGGCCGCAGCAAGTAAGTGCCTCCTTATTATGCGGAAAATAATGATTCCTCCAACTGACAGCAGGGACCCACTAGATGGGCCACCGTATTTTGCGAAAAAAACGTTTGCCGCCTGACTGCTGGGACCCACCTGACAGGCCACCGTATTTTGCGAAAAATACGTCCCCCCGCTGTCAGCTCGGACCCACCGGAAGAGCCTCCTTATTACGCACAAAAAAATGAATACTCCCCCTGCTAGCTAGGACCCACCTTGGTGGGAGGCTGACTTGTGGGCCTACTAAGTTGACGGGGACGAAGGGCTTTGTCCACTTAGTCAATATGAACGATTCTAGCTCCAGTGACCGTACGATGTCCACCCAACGGCCGTAGTGCTTCTTCAACCTTTGGTCTTTTTGCACCAGCCGCACAAACCAGCGCCGGTCGTGCCTCATGCTCCAGCCTCCCGTGGCCGGCTGTGCTGCCGCGGAGGCCTCACCGCCCCCTACTATTTCCACCGCTGGCATGGCCCTAAGGCGAAGGCAACCTCACACCGCAGCCGAACCAGTGAACCCTCGTACTCCTCTCCACGCGGGCTTCCACTACCGCGTCTTCCCCGGCTCCGCGTCGTCCCCTTGCTAGGCTTCACCATCATCCACCGCCGTGGTGCTCTCCGCGCGGCGTGGTCAACATGGTCAAGGAACGACTTCCATCGGAAGAGTACTGTATGTGGAGAGGCTGACAGCTAGGTCCACGACCATAGCCCAGTTTTTTTTGTGATTTGCCAAGTAAGTCGCCTTGTCAGGCCTGTTGGGCTGCAAATCTTTCAAGACGAGGAGAGCTTTCATTCGGCTGGCTGAGAAAATGGCCCATCAGTAATGAGAAATTTGTTGTATATTTCTAAAACACATCAAACCGGCAATTAGTTTCAAATATCTTTTTTTTCGTTTCGAGATTTTAAATTACATTAATTTTTATGCGTGGAGAATTTGTTGGATTTTATATTGATATACATTTATTTTTAAAATCAGTTTGAATGTGAGTCGAAATTTCGGGATTAAAAACAGTTCGGACTGCACCGAAATATGCAAAATTTCGTATAATTTTTTAACCGTGGCCACAATATGGGCTGTAATACTAACAAAAATAATATGGGCTCCAAAGAAAACCTTAAGAATTAGCAAATGGGCTGTAAATTATTAGAAATAATGGGAGATGGGATGTATGCCGTTTTCCACAGATTTGAGGCTTTCCTAAAAAAAAGTTTGACGCACAAGCACTGACTGTTGGATGTCCATCCAACGGCCGTCGTGCTTCTTCAATCTCTGCTCTTCCAGCTCCAGCCGCTCAAACAAGCGCCGGCGGGACTGCCTGCTCCCTCCTCCCCGCGGCCGGCTGTGCTGCCGCGCAGGCCTCACCGCCCCACTGTACTCCCATCGCTGGCCTAGCCATCCCTCTACTCACCCACACCCGCTGTTATTCTCCGGCGATGGCAGATGAACCAGTAAACCCTCGTACAGTCGTACTCCCCTCGGCATGGGAAACAACTGCCGAGACTTCCCTGCCTCCGTGTCGTTACCTTCCTAGACCTCACCGTCGTCGACCTCCCTGGTGCTCTCAGCGCGGCCTGGTCAACGTGGTCAACGACCGACATGCATCTGAAGTGGACTATACGTGGAGAGGCCGACAGCTGGGTCCACGGCCGCACGCAAGGAAATGCCTCCTTATTATGCGCAAAATAGTTATTCCTCCACCAAACATCTGGGACCCACCGAAAGGGCCTCTGTATTTCACGAAAAAAACATTACCGCCGCTGACAGCTCAGACCCACCAGCTATATCTTCGCACGCAAGGAAGTGCCTCCTTATTACGCACACAAAAATGAATACTCCCCCTGTTAGCTGGGACCCAATATAGTGGCAAGCTGACTTGTGGGCCTACTAAGTTGATGGGGACGGAGGGCTTTGTCAACTTAGTCAGTATGCATGATTCTAGCTCCAGTGACCGTATGATGTCCATCCAACGGCCGTAGTGCTTCTTCAACCTCTGGTCTTGTTGCTCCAGCCGCCCAAACCAGCGCCGGTCGTGCCTCGTGCTCCTACCTCCCGTGGCCGGTTGCGATGCGGTGGAGGCCTCACCGCCCCCTACTACTCCCACCGCTGGCCAGGCCATCCCTCTACTTACCCACACCCCTCTTATTCTGCGGCGACGGCAGCCTCACACCGCAGCGAACCAGTGAACCCTCGTACTCCTCTACGTGTGGGCATCCACTGCCGCGTGTTCCCTGGCTCTGCGTCGTCCCCTTCCTAGGCCTCGCCGTCGTCCACCGCCCTGGTGCTCTTGGCGCGGCGTGGTCAACATGGTCATGGAACGACTTCCATCAGACGTGGACTGTATGTGGAGAGGCTGACAGCTTGGTCCATGGCCGCAGCAAGGAAGTGCGTCCTTATTACGTGCAAAATAATTATTCCTCCACTTGACAGCGGGGACCCACCGGATGGGCCACCGTATTTCGCGAGAAAAACCATTCGCCCCCCTGACTGCTAGGACCCACCAGCTACATCTTCGCAAGCAAGGAAGTGCGTCCGGGCAAAAAAAAACGATTCGCCCCCCTGACTGCTGGGACCCACCAGCTACATCTTCGCACGCAAGGAAGTGTGTCCGGGCAAATAAAAAATGATTCACGCCCCTGACTGCCTGGACCCACCAGGGACATCTTCGCACGCAAGGAAGTGCTTGACAGTCGGGACCCACCTGGTCGAAGCGTACGCAGCGTTGTCATTCTTGTTGTGAACGTGTACGTACATATATACTGGTTGATGTAGAGGCGCGCACGTGTCGTAGTAGAGGCGCGTACGTGTCGTAGTAGAGGCGCGCACGTAGCATGTACACGTACGTACAGCGGCCAGGGTGCAAGAAAGAAAATACGGCCACGTATGTCTACGTACGGTCAGGGCTTGTGTACATGGCTTGGTCGGAATGGAGAAACAACGTTGTCGTCATGTTCATCGGGAGGCAACGGAATGCGTCGTGTTCATCGGGAGGCAACGGAACGGGTGGGAGCCAACCGGCTGGGTCGAACGGAATGCATGGTCGTGTTCATCGGGAGGGCTTGGACGGAACAGGCGATGGAAACAAGGCCTGGCGTACCACACAACGGAGGAAACGGACCTCCTACGTTCGTAATGGGGGGTCCTGTTGATCGGGAGGGGTGTGGCGTACCGCAAAACGGAGGAAACGGACCACCTACGGTCGAAATGGGGGTCCTGTTGATCGAGAGGGGTGTGGCGTACCGCAAAATGGACGAAACGGACCTCCTACGGTCGAAACGGGGGTCCTGTTGATCGGGAGGGGTGTGGCGTATCACAAAACGAACGAAACAGACCTCTTATGGTCGAAACGGGGGTCCTGTTCATCGGGACGGGTGTGGCGTACCGCAAAACAGGACTCCACGGGATACTGTTCATCTTCACCATCAACCTCCTCCAGCATCCACGGGCTACCGTCGACCTCCTCCAGCCTGCACAGGCTCCTGTTCATCCAGCCTCCACCGCGCGCTACTCCACCGGCTACTGTTCAACCACCCCTCCACCATCTACTGTTCATCCAGCCCTCCACACCACGGGGTCCTGTTCAACCACCCCTCCACCGTGTACTGTTCATCCAGCCCTCCACACCACGGGGTCCTGTTCATCTAGAGGCAATGTCACTGCTCACTGTTCATCCAACCCCCCCCCCCCACAACGCTCGCTGTTCTTCCCAGAGGCAACATCGATCGGTTTCAGTTAGCAGCAGTAGCGAAGGAATCGCTCGATCGGGTTCAGTTAACAACCATCGATCGATCGCTCGGGTTCAGTAACGCATAGCCTGCAGTGCAATCGCTCGGGTTCAGTTAGAGCCCAACGCCTCGCTCGGGTTCAGTTAGAGACAACGCCTCGCACACACGCGCGTACGTGTACGAGAGGAACGCGCATCGCTCGGCCCCGACCTCCCACCGTAACCAGCAACTTGCCGAAATTTTCCTCCCCCTCGCTTCTACCACGGTATTTTCCGTCATGGACGGCCCAAAGAACGTCATGCAGCTGCGTCTCCGGGCCGCCCAGGACAAAAAGCCCATTTTCTGTCATGATTTTTTGTCATAGAAGTAGGAGCCCACCACATCTATGATGATACCGAGTTTTGTCACAATTATCATCATAGAAGTGTGATATGTATGACAGAAAAACATTCGTTCGGCCCAAAATGTCACTGATGTGTCTTTTTTTTGTAGTGTCACTCCATGCTCGGACGAGACGCTTTCTCACGCTTCCAAGCCATACCCCATTACGGGTATATGAAGCTTAAAATGCAAGGGCCCAATGGAATAATCATAATTTCAAGTGACCCGGATAAAGCACTTCGTGCCGAAAGCAAAATTGCATCCTTAGCCCACGAGGCATTATCCAAAGCCCCAGTGGCCGAAGAACTAACCACCCTACGATCCACGGTGGACAAGGATGATGTGATTCTCGATAATAGACCTAAATCCACCTCCTTCAAGCCAGCAGATGAAATAGTTAAATTTCAGGTGCACCCACGGACCCCTGTAAAACAGCGTCCATCGGAGCATCGCTGGATCCGGCAGTAGACGCCGCCTTACGCACATTCCTATGCAAAAATTGGGATATCTTTGCTTGGGACCCTTCGGACATGCCCGGGATCCCACGCAGGCTGGCCGAACAAAGCCTCAACATAATTAAAGGGTTTAAACCTGTCAAGCAGACGTTGCGGCGATTTTCCAAACCCAAGCGTCAAGCTATGGGGGAAGAGCTAGCGAAACTGCTAGAAGCCGGGTTCATTAGGAAAATCAAACACCCGGATTGGCTAGCCAACTTGGTCATGGTGCCAAAGAAGGATAAATCCTAGCGCCTTTGTTTTGATTTCAAGGACCTCAATAAAGCATGCCCTAAAGATCCTTTCCCATTGACTCGCATTGACCAAATCATCGATGTGACTGCAGGACATGACTCACTGTGTTTCCTCGACGCTTATTCTGGATAACATCAGATTAAAATGAAGGAATCAGACCAGGCTGCAACCACGTTCATCACCCCGTATGTCCCTTTCTATTTCAACACTATGCCTTTTGGGCTTTAAAATGTTGGTGCCACATACCAACGTATGATTCAAACATGCTTGGAAAAACAAATCGGCAAGACAGTTGAAGCATATGTGGACGATGTGGTCATCAAAAATAAACACGTCGAAACACTGGTGGACGATATTCGCCTCGCCTTCGACAATCTCCGAACATACAACATATGGCTCAATCCGGAAAAATGTATCTTCGGAGTTCCAGCCGGTAAGCTGCTAGGGTTCATTGTTTCCCGTAGAGGAATTGAAGCAAACCCAGCTCAGATCTGAGCCTTGTCACAGTTGGCTATACCAACAGACCTAAAGCAGGTCTAAAAACTAGCAGGGTGCATGGAGGCTTTGAGCCGCTTTATCTCCAAACTAGGAGAGAAAGCATTACCACTTTACAGGCTACTTAGACACACCGATAGCTTTGAATGGACAGACACTGCCATAGCCGGATTGGAAGAAATAAAAACCTTACTAGCAGGCAACCCAATCCTAGCTGCCCCAAGTGTTGACGAGCCTATGTTGTTCTTTATCTCCGCAACTCACCAGGTCGTAAGTGTTGTACTGGTCGTCGAGTGAGGGGAAGAGGGACATAAATTCCCCATCCAAAAGCTAGTCTATTATCTATCGGAGGTCCTCACACCATGCAAATACTGATATCCTCACTACCAAAAGATAGCTTATACGGTCTTTATGGCATGCCGAAAACTACGACACTATTTTCAAGAGTGTTTGATCACAATGGCATATGAAGTACCACCTAACGACATTATCAACAACAGGGATGCCACCGACCTCATAGCTAGATGGGCCATTGAGCTCTTACCGTTTGAAATAATATACAAGCCATGCTGAGCTATTAAATCTCAGATGCTGGCCGACTTCGTTGCCAAATGGACGGAAGCCGAGCTCCCTAAAGAGTATAGTTTATACTCCAACTGGATTATGTACTTCAACGGCTCCAAAATGCTAGCCGGACTGCGAACTGACGTCATCTTGAAATTCCCCACAGGGGACACAGTCCGCTACATGCTACAAATCATGTATACAGACTCCAATAATGCAGCCGAATAAGAGGCGCTTTTACGCGGTCTCTGCATGGCCCTCTCCATGGGTATACAACTCCTAGAAATGCCCGGTGATTTAAACCTCGTAATATCTGAGTTCAATGGAGAGTTCGATGCAAAAGATCCAAAAATGGCGGCATATCGAAATGCCGTATTAAAAATATCGGCTCGGTTCAAGGGGCTTGAGTTCCATCATGTCGCTCGGGACAATAACCAGGCAACTAACATCCTCGCTCGCATGGGCGCCAAGCGCGACCCCGTCCCACCTAATACCTTTGTGGAAAGACACTTTAAGCCATCCGTGGTTTGCCGGGGCGAGAGCGGAGATGCCAGTATAGACCTGGTCACACGCTCAGTAGCTGAACACAATACATATACCATCGGGGGTTTGGATTCCAAAATAACACCCTCTGCTCATGAGATAATGGCCGTTATTGCTCCATGGACCGAACCTTTCCTTTCCTATCTTAATAGGCAGGAGCTCCCTGATGATCAAAATGAGGCCCGTCGCATAGTGCGGCATTCTAAATCCTACAAAGTTCACGAGGGTGAAATATACAAGAAGAGGACTACCGGAGTTCTCCAAAGGTGCATCTCCGAAGAAGAGGGACACCAGCTCTTGGCAGAAATACATGCTGGTCTGGGCGGTCATCATGCTGCAGCTTGGGCCCTTGTAAGCAAAGCTTTCAGGGCAGGTTTTTTCTGGCCAACAACCCGAGCAGATGCACAAGCCCTTGTCCAACATTGTGTGGGTTGTCAGCTTTTCACCAACCAAAGTCATATGCCTGCCACTGCCTTAAGAATAATCCCCATCACTTGGCCCTTTGCGGTCTGGGGGCTTGATATGGTCGGACTCCTTAAAGGGGGAAGCCATAAAAAGAAATATTTGCTGGTGATGGTAGATAAATTCACTAAATGGATAAAGGTCAAACCAGTAAAAACAGCTAAAGCAGGCCCGATGATTGACTTTATATCCGGTGTGGTATGCCGCTACGGTGTCCCGCATAGCATTATCACTAATAATGGCTCCAATTTTACAGATGATGAGGTGAAAAACCGGTGTGCTAAGTTGGGCATTAAACTCGACTATGCATCCGTATACCACCCTCAAACAAACGGTCAAGTTGAACGGGCCAATGGCCTAATAATGAACGGTCAAGTTGAATGGGCCAATGGCCTAATCTTTAAATGTATACACCTCACTATAATTGGGGGCTTCTTTAACGAAGCTTATTATTAATAGCTTATAGCTTACATTGTCTACATCGCTTGTTTTATACATCTTTTGCCATTATATGCACCTCTATGACTTAAGTTTTTGCCAAGCTGGGTTGCCTCGCTCCTATGCTTATACCCTATGTTCCCGATTGTTCGGCTATGGTGTAAAGGGAGTACCTCTATGATTGCTACAACTAGGTAATCCGGATCTGTACCTCAGATGAGTGAAGCCGAAAGCTAGCGTTCTTAATGGAATAATTGGTTGTCAAGCAACGACGGACTGTTTGTGCTTATGAAATTCTTCTCAACAAATACATGATATGCTGCCCGTAATTTGGATTCAAGCCTAGGCATGCATAATTTAGCATGCCAACCCAAGGAAAGGAACCCCTAACAAAACTATTTTCCCTGGAAGATGTTTCTTACGTCAAATAGTAATATAAAATACCTCCCAAACAAATTTTGTCTGTTTGAGCGATATGACCGGATTGCCTGGTTTCTGGACATACTAAATGTTTATTACATTCCAACATGGTAACTAGAAACACTCCAACTTCTTTGTTTGGAGGTTGAAGCCGAAGGCCTGCGATGACAAGTTTTGGCAAGTTCGGCCGGAGATAAACTTCGATGATAAAGTACACTGGTACATAGAATCGAACTCCTACTATTTCTCTATGCCATCTATAAGGCTTTCTAGCCTACAGTCTTCTTGCGAATATTTCACAGCTATCATCACTTGGTCATACACCAAGTTCACGGGAATCTCTTTTCCGTCCGGTCCTTGAGGTCCAACCCGGGCCATATGATTCGGATTGAGTCCGGTGTAGTGTGTTTTCACCATCGCCCATGCCTCTTGTGCACCTTCTTGGCATGCTGACGACTTTCATAGCTTGAAATGGCGCCGGGCACGTTTGAACAGGTTTGCCAACTCCTCCATACTTTCCGGAGGGGCATCTGATGGCCATAAGGCTTTGATCATACTCTTCATGGCTTTCCGGGCCTGCTCATGCATTCTATACAGTTCTTTTAGAACGTCGACTTGGAATCCGGACACTTCTTCTTCGGGACGCCCAGTTAACAGACCTGCAAGAACAACATCACAAGATGTCGTATTATAAGATTCTATGAGTCCCCTGGATAGTTCAAAGGACATACCAAATATGCCATCTTTCAACTTTTTGTTCTCTTCTTGCGCGGCCGATAATTGAGCCTTTAAGCTCTTTATTTCTTCGGCTTGGTTATCACTCTCCACCTCAAGTTTGTTTTTCTGGTCACTGGTCACCGTGCCTTTCTTCAATTCTTCTAACTCTGAGGCGGCGGCATTTAGTTGTGTTCGGCTTGTTTCAAGCTCCTGAGACAGCACATTGTTCTTTTCTTTGAGAACCTGTGGTTATAATGATCCTTAAATCGGTTAACCTATACCGCTTCAAGTCTCGAGGGCTACCGGCACATATCTATTAAATTTGCACAACTTGTTACATGCATATCTTTTGAAAACAGGTGAGCAACTCCGGTGAGTCCATCCCGGGCGGCTCAGATATATGCGTCCATGGTGCTAAGGGCGGAAAATTCATGTTCAGTAAAAACTGGAGTGCGCAGGGCCTCTTTCAGTCGTCGATGATTCATCGCACTCTCCACTTCGGAATTTGTGAAGGACAAGTCATCCGAATCCTCATGAGGTGGATGAGTCGGTGCCGTCTCCTTATAGGCCCTCGTCCTAGTCGACGAGTCCGGCGCCAGATTGGCTGAAGCTCGGCTAGCTGAGATTTTGGATACGGTTCGCCATGTGCTCCTCCTGGGGTAATAGAAGGGGGACAAATATGACAATTTGGTCTTATGCCTAGGCACATATTAAAGGTTATACCTCTTTGATGATGGAGGGGGTTCAGCGGCGCTCCCGGTCTCCTTTCGTTTTGAACGCTCACACTACAAAGATATTGCCTTCCTTGGGGCCGTGCTTGACTTGGTTCGGCTCGCTGAGTGCCGATCCTATAAAGCATAGTTCAGTGTGATGGGTGAGGTGCAAAGAAGGGATCGTATTTTTGAGGATGATTTTCAAAAACTTACCTTAACGAAAGGGAAAAGGTCGGGGTAGTCGGCCGTAATGGCCACTTCCGAGCTGTGAAGGCTCGCCTGATAAAAGACTCCATCATCAAACTCTATAAATATATCTGGATCCTCGCGAAAGCCGTTGTCTTCATTGCGAGCATGATCCTCTTGTTGAGGGGAAGGGCAGCGAACATTTTCGACTACCTTCCTCCATGTCTGGTGTAAAAAGACAATCAGAATAGTTAGCACCCCTAGATAACGAGGTAGAATAATGCTGCTAAACAAACAAATTACCCATTCAATGGGGTTGTACATGGAAAAACCATCCCGACAATTTAAGGGGAGATATTCTTCTTCCTCTCCCTTATAAAGATTCGCTAGAATGGCGGCCAGATCAGCTGGGGTATCCGGGCCCTCACGCTTATAGCGAGATGAGTTGTCATCCTAATTGTAACACCATAAAGGGGTCACTCTGGACTGAAGAGGCTTGATGCATCGCTTTATGGCGATAGCCATGACTTCGTTTATCGAGAGTCCAGAGTGGGCAAGTAATCTGACCTTGCTAACTAACCTCATTACTTCCGCACTATCTTCTTGTTTGGGGCTCCGAGGACGCCAATTAAGTAGCTTCTTCGGAGGAGCACTGGAGAATCAGGAAGCCCACGCCGAACTCAGTCTGGAAGGGAAACATATTCAATATAGAACCATTCTGAAGACCATTCTTCGGACCCCTTCTTGGGAGTTCCGACAGGGTACCCTGATCCGGCTATGCGCCAGACTTCGGCGCCACCCACTTAAAATATAGAACCGCCTTGGTGGCAGGGGACGAGGCAGAAGAACTTTCTTCATAGTTCGAAATGAGCCTCGCAACCTAAGAACATCTCACAGAGGGCTACAAAACCCGAAATATGCAGGATTGAACCTGGCGTGAGGTTGTGCGGCTGGATCCCATAGAATTCCAATAGACCCCTGAGAAAGGGATGGATCGGGAATCCTAAGCCCCTTAGAAGAAACAAGACGAAACACACCCTCTCCTCCCTGCTGGGTTGGGGAAATTATCTGCTAGTGCATCATTGCCCATCAAATTAAACCCGCCCGTACGGAGACTGGATCTGCGGGAGAGAGATATCCCTGCGTCTGAAGTCGACTCAGTTGGAGATGGGACAGTGAACACCTTCGCCAATCACACTCTTGAGGGTCATGGGGGTGAGAGGAAGAGCTAGGGGCGCTCGTCATGTTATGGTGTTTTTCGTGGTTTGCTACGATACTCTTTATGTATTGTGAGGTAACGGTTGGGGATCTAACCTTGTTATATAGATACCGCCCGCACCTAGTAAGGGGCTTATTTCTAAAAAAAGTCATGGACCATTCGCATTCGCCCAGCATGTTGAAATCAAGGCGACGATAGGAAGGAATCAAAAATACGGGGCATAGAGGTCAGTGCCGGACTATCGTCAATCCGGAATGTGAAGAAGAACCCGCCTTCCAAAGCCGAAGACATAAGCCGGATACTATATCGTCATTGAAGGCAAGTTCGAGGGCTACTAAGGGAGTCCTGGATTCAGGGGTCCTCAGGTGTTTGGCCTATTCAATAAGGAAAGCCTAGATGAATCCTTTTTTTGTACGGGAAGTCCAGCCGCCTCTTATATATGTTGGGGGTGACAGCCGATTGAACAACACACAACCGAACAAATCTATCTACATCTTTTACCTTTACTTTTCCTTCTCCCTTGTTCTTCTTCTTCCTCGTTCTTCGTTCGTTCTTCTTGTTGCAGGGCGGCGAACCTTGAGGCCCTAGGGGCGATTAGGTCGACCTAGGGCAGCCCATATCCACCGCGCGCCCAGACGGGGTCCCTCCCGGGCGTGTGGGGTTTCGGGTCCTCAAAAGCACACGCCGGATTGCCTGCGTACCGTGCTTCCGACTGGGTCTCCTTCGACGTGAGCTGTGGTGCATCACCCTCGGTGTTGGAGGTACACGGTGACGTGTTCGTGTGCGAACAATTAGTTGCAAACAATAAGTGCTAGACAAACTTCTTCATTCAGATTTTGGACGGTCTCTTAGTGCAGTTACAATTCTGCATACTTGTCCTAGTAAGCTCAAAAGTAAATGATTGATTCATTACATCTATGCTTGCCTTGTCATATTTGTTGTTAATATTCTTTTAGGGTGGACCACCCTGTTTCTAAATACTCGAACCGTAGACATGAGTGAATATTATTTCTCTATGTGATCTCTTCCATCATGTGTGGGCAACGAACACTGCATTGTATAGAAAGAAAGTGTCATTTCCAGCTGTTACATAGGTTTCGATCTTTTACATGGAATACAATCTGCCTACTTGCTTTGTGTCGCACAACCAACACTCCACCCTTGAAGCTAAACATTATGCCACTCATAATTGCTTAGTTTATATGTTCAAATACAAATTTCATATGATTCTAATGTTCCTACTTCAGTTTTGAAATGTGTGCCTGCCTGTTATAGAGACATAACGGGTTTGTATTTTTGTGTGTGGTCTGGTAAGCACGGTTGGGGAGGTGAACTTTGCATATGCAGGGGTTTATAGGGAGACACTCTCTGAGTTGAATCCGCAACGCATTCCATAGATAATCTAACTACTTTTTATGTTTTCATGAATCTCGGATTCTGAATAGCATCATAATGATTATGAGCTTGCGCACATGAAAAGAATAAAGCAGAACAATGCCATGGCTGTCAAACTTGGCATTAAGGGACTAAAATCAAGTCTAGATGCAATGCAATGCAAACGCTCTCCACCTACAAATTCATGCTCATAAGATGATCCTAACAGTGATTCTGAGCTAGAGGGAGACCTAAGTCTATGTAGCTCCCTAGTGGAGGAGTCAGAGGAAGATGCCCTATATTATTCACCCATCAAGGTACTTGCTCTAACTTTCTAGCTCGCACATATCTTGCAACTCATGCTTTGCATTGCTTCTACTTCGTTGAACTACCATTAGCTTATTTTACACATCGTGTATGTGAATACGCCCTGCCTATCCATTTTCAGTACATATTCCATCTGTCATCATACCATATTTATCCATTCAAATGTTGTTCTTGTGTATCAGACGTTCAAAAGGAAGAGGACGATTGCTGATCGTGGAGGAGCACAAGCAAAGTATTTGGAAAAGGTAGTGGCACCTGATAAATTCAATAGCCAATTAGGTGTAGTTGCAATATCACCTGACCCACAAAACACCCCAACTCTAGCAGTCTCTAGCCCTACTACACTAGTCATTTCTGATGCCCCAACTCAGCAGACCCCAACTGCAGCAAACAGTATGATTATGCCAGTTGACATAGCACCAGTTGTATGACGCAAAACCCCCATTCTAGCAAAAAGTACACCAAATCCAGTTGCCAAATCCCTTTTCGAACCAGAGAGAGCCCCAATCCAGCAAATAGGACCCCTGTTCCATTTCTTCCTAGTTTAGAAGACGAAGCTTATGTTGTTGTCAGGAACTTTGTGCGCATCTTTCCTTCATGGAAAGATTATACCGCAGACACAGAACAATTTCCAGTCTTCCTCCGCAACTTACGCGTAAGTAATGTACTAATGTTATTCATGGTCATTACTACATATGTTTCTGCAGACAGAAGACACAAGATTTCATTCTTTTAAATAGGCGAGGAGCAAACTGGATTGTGTTGACGAGCAAGGGTTGGTTGCGCTTTTCAAGCACTCGTAGATGAAGTATCGTTCCTACCTCAGGCAAGCGCACTTCGATGGCAAGCCTTTGAACGAAATTTCTATAAAGTCTCCGGTGCTACATTTATCCGACAATGACTGGAATAATCTTGTTACACATTGGTCTCGGCTGCAGCGTAAGGTATTGTCTATGATATCACATCACAATTTGAACTACATTTCGGCATTTGCCTTAATGTCTCACTTGTACGAAAACTGTTAGCAGAAGAACATTCGTTCTCAATGGACCACAGAATCTTGCAACTATACTGCACACTGCATTGCTCTTGTGAGTACCTCTTGCCCTGTATGACCATACTTACTTTCATAGCTGTTTGATTATGTATCATCACTGCACATGTTAGCCTCGTAATCGTCCATTTGGTGGAAATTATAAGATCCGTATGGACTCTTACATAAACTTAAATCAACCCAATGCTTTTGAAGAGGTTTAGCTCTGCAGTCCTCTTGTAAGGACTGAACATGGTCTATCACTGTACTTACATTAACAGCTACTCCCTCCATCCCATAATATAAGAACATTTTGTACAGTACACCAGTGTTCAAAACACTCTTGTATTATGGAAAGAGGGATTGGTTCATTTTGTAGCATTCTGCATCTTATCTCCCTCGCCCACCATTTACTAAAAAAGATCAGATCTATATTTAATCTTACCAACAAGTAGAATACACAGACAATGCCAGTGCAGAAGTGTAGCCCATTGCTCTTGTCAGTACATTTTGTCCTGTAACACTTGTACTTCCAGGGATTGGAAGTTGATTATGTAGCATCAATCTGCATCTTATCTTCATTATACTCTATCCCTTCCAGTATTATCATATCTATAATTACTCTCTACAAAATGCAGAGTACATGCAATGCTTATGAAGAAGATTTTGTGCTGAAATTTTTGAGTTATACTTCCCTTGACATGGAGAAGGGCATTATAAAGCCGGTGTTAACTGTTAATGTAAGTTAGTCCTTCTTAAGCCTTTATCCTCAACTGCTGTTTAATTTTCTCATACTCCCTATCGTTTACTGCTACTTAGATTGCTGTTTCTACCAAAATGCATGTTCGCAAGAACCGTAAGTTCTAAGTTTTACTTGTAAAACCAAATTCCTTATTCATACCATGCACATTACTTAATACTCCCTATATGTATGCTTGTTTTCGTGGATCTATAATCCAGTGTGTGGTGAAGCAGCCCACGTTTGCACTTGTCATCTCCTATTTTATCTTACTGATCTGGCTGATGATATGAACAACATGCTATGCACATTATCCAAAATAGACAAGGATTTTCTTTGCCCTTCATCTATGCTTGTTACGTTGACATGGTAATCCAGTAGTGTGGTGAAGCTCCCCGCATTATGAACAATGCCAAATTATGCTATTGATATTTTGAACTTACTATTTATTTTCTAATTTGAAATTGGATAGAATTGACAGCATAGTTATCATCTTTGTTTATACACGTGCAAAACCTGTCATCTCTCTGCTTTGTTTCAGGGTGATATGCGTGATGGCATGCACAAGTCTGCTGAAGGCTGTGAGACAAACCCAACATATATTGCAGCAAAGAAGGCAAAACATCTTGAAGATAGCGAGACAACCCCAAAGTCTTGTCTTGATGCAGTGTTCAAGTTACTTGAGACTAACAGTCAGACAAGCTCACAGAATTTGTTGTCTGAATCAGTTCGACTTCTTCAGTCCCAAGTTCTAGCAGAAAGGCATTCTGCAACTCAACTTCGACTTGAAGTCCTATCTCTAAGAAAGATTGCGGAGAATACCAATGAGAACATCATCGCTAAACAGCTACACCTGGAAGCTATGACCGACATGCTAGGCTGGTCTCACAGCCTTGCTCAGCAGCTTACGCAGCAGTTCCCCTGCAAGGCTAACCTTTCTTGAACTGTCTTGGAAGTGGTCTCGGTTTAGTATTATTTTGTTACGCTGCAATGGTGCCCAGTTTATGTAATCTGCTTCTTCGCTTTATGATCACTGGTGGCGAACTTCGATGCCTAGTGGATGTAATATACCTTAAATCCTTTATTGTATAGTGTAGGTTTATTCTTAGTTACTATGCCGTACTTTCTTTATTGTATAGAGTAAGTTTGTTCTTAATTCCTAATAGTTACTGCCATCATTCGCTATCTGGAAAAAAATCAGATGTAGTCGACCGGGCCGAAACATTCGACTCTAACGGGCCAGGTGTCGGTGTCAAAACCGGCGGATCTCGGGTAGGGGGTCCCGATCTGTGCGTCTTAGGCTATTGGTAACAGGAAGCAAGGGACACAATGTTTACCCAGGTTCGGGCCCTCTCGATGGAGGTAAAACCCTACTTCTTGCTTAATTAATATTGATGATATGAGTAGTACAAGAGTAGATCTACCACGAGATCGTAGAGGCTAAGCCCTAGAAGCTAGCCTATGATGATTATGGTTGTGATCGTGATCGGCCTCCTAAGGACCAACCTCTCCGGTTTATATAGACACTGGAGAGGGCTAGGGTTTACATGGAGTCGGTTATAAGGAAGGAAATATAATATCCGGATCGCCAAGCTTGTCTTCCACGCAAAGGAGAGTCCCATCCGGACACGGGACGGAGTCTTGAGTCTTGTATCTTCACGCTCCAATAGTCCGGATGAAGCATATAGTCCGGCTGTCCGGATACCCCCTAATCCAGGACTCCCTCAGTAGCCCCTGAACCAGGTTTCAGTGACGATGAGTCCAGTGCGCATTCTTGTCTTCGGCATTGCAAGGCGGGTTCCATGTCACATCCCTAACTTCTGGTTTGCTCTGAGCTAGCTAGTCATGTGTTGCATCATGTTTAAATTTTGCCTAAAATTGGAATGGGGATGTTCAAACCCTAGCATTAAATCAACTCAACTAGGGTGAATTAAAATCTTTTCAATAAACCCAAAAAGTTCCTAAGAAAAGTTCATGATTTCTGGTTAAGGTGGAAACCTCTGCCAAAAATGATGAATATATTCTTAGGTCATTTTTGGATTTCTGAATTAAATCATATTGTATTTGACTTTGGGCATTTAAACACTATAAATAATTTAAATGTTCAAATAAATGTTGGAAATTTTTAAGGGTCACTGAAATAATTCAGAAAGCACCCACAATTGTTTCCAGGATTTTATTAAATGATTTGGTA
The DNA here is from genome assembly GCF_018294505.1 of Triticum aestivum. Lineage (NCBI taxonomy): Eukaryota > Viridiplantae > Streptophyta > Magnoliopsida > Poales > Poaceae > Triticum > Triticum aestivum. Next base: position 281,124,360 of record NC_057798.1, read on the forward strand.
TTTTAAATCAAATCAAAAACAAAATAACAGAAATAGAAAAGAAATAAAAGAGAGAGAGAGAAGGAAGTTACCTGGCGCCCACTTACCTGGCCCAGCACGGCCCAGCCCATCTCCACTCCCCCTGTCGTCTTCCTCCTCGCCAGAAGGACCGAGGCGTGGCGCGCGCCCGAGAGGCCTCGGCCACCTCCTGCTTCCCCTGGCCACCTCCTGCTTCCTCTCGTCGCCCTGGACCCCGTCCGCGACGCCACGCACCCTCCCAGGCCTCGCACTCTCCCCGTGCCTTCTCCCCCCCTTCTCTGGCTCCCTCTCTCTTCCACCGAGCGGAGCCCCGTCGCCACCGACGCCGTTCGCCGCGGCCACAACCACCGCCTCGCCTCCCCGACGCCTCCCAAAGCTCTGCCTCGACCTACTCTTCCTCCCCACCACTCCAAGCAACACCAGGAGCCCTGCAGTGACGCCATCGCCGCCATCTTCACCGACGGGCATCGAAGATCGCCGGCCCGATTCTCCGTCTCCAGGTCGCCCCCGAGCCCACTGAGACGCGCTCTGCAACCACAGTGAGCTCATGGACCGATTCCCCCTCCTCTCCTGCTCGCGTTCTTGCTCTAGCCCCGTTCCCCACCGCCGCCGAAGCTCGCCGCCGCCACGGCCGACGAGCTCCATGCTCCTGAGCTCGTCCGCTCGCCCGAGCATCACCAGCGTGCTCGCCGCGCTCCTGTGAACCTGCAGCACCCACGGGTTCTCCCTGTTGTGCACCGTAGCACCGTTTCCGCCAACGCCCGAGGTCCGGCAGCCGCTGAGCTCGACGCCGGCGAGGATTACGGCCACCCCAGCTCGCCCCGGTTGCACTGTTGGATGCGCGGGATCGCCAGCTTCCCGTAGAGCCCAGCGGCGCCTCGAATGGCTCCCTGTATCGCAATTCCGAGCCGCCCCGCCGCTACTGTCGTCGCCGGCGACATGTCGCCGGCAGGTTTGACCTGATCGGCCCAGGGGTTGACCCCCCCTGACGTGTGGGCCCAGGCGCCTGCCTAATTAGTGTTAGGTTAGTTAGTGTTAATTAACTTAGTTAATTAGGTGAGCCACTGACATGCGGGCCCCGCCCGGCTAACTAAGTTAGTTAGGGCTAATCATATTTAGGTTAGTCACTGACCAGTGGGCCCAATCCAGTTAGTTAGGGCTAACTAACTTGGTTAGTTGACTGGGTCACTGACCAGTGGGTCCCACTGGTCAGGTTTGACCTGGTCGACGCCTTTGACCTGCTGACGTCACCCCGGCGTCATGCTGACGCAGTATATGCTTCTGGGATTTTAAATAAATCAGAAATGATTTATTTATTTTCAGAATATGCCCTAAACTTCAATAAATCATAGAAATTCAACCGTAACTCCAAATTAAATAATTTATATATGAAAAATTATCAGAAAAATTCAAGGAATCCATCTGTACCATTTTCATGCATGTTAGAACAACTTATAACTGCTGTTCAGCACAAATCAATTACTGGCATTTGAATAATCACATATGGAGTTTGAATTTGAATCTTGTATTCAAACCAACTTCATTTAATCTGTTGCTAGTTGCATTAGCTCAAAACACATTCATATTGCCATGTCATGAGCATGCATCATATTGTGCATTGCATTGATTGTATTTCTTCTTTGTTGCCGGTATCTGTTCCCTCCCGGTAGACGATGTTCCGACGTTGTGATCGTTGACACTGATGAAGACTCAATGTTATCTTCAGAAGTGCCAGGCAAGCAAAACCCCCTTGTTCATTCCGATACAATCCTACTCTCTCGCTCCTGCTCTCTTTTAATGCATTAGGACAACACCGATTCATCTGTTACTTGCTGCGGTAGCTGAACCCTTTATCCTTTGCATGACCTGTCATTGCCACAGTAAATAGATGAAACCCACTAGCATGAGTAGGAGTTGTTTGAGCCCTGTTGTGCCTACTCATTCATGTTTGTTTGTCATGCCTGCTACTGCTTAGAGTTGAGTCAGGTCTGATTCATCGGGGATGAATCAGAGGTGCGTGAACATGTCCTACTGCGTGTGAACTAAGTGTGTGAACACGATTTGGTAAAGGTAGCGGTGAGAGGCCATGTAGGAGTACATGGTGGGTTGTCTCATTGCAGCCGTCCTCAGGAACTGAGTTCTGTGTTTGTGATCCATGATTCAGCTACTACCATACATTGGGCCCTGAAATATGACCCCGCTCGGCTTCTTATTCACCCAAGTCCTCTGTCCAGGAGTTGCAAGTAGTTTCTGGTGTTTGTAGTATGCTGGAGGCCGTGCACAGCGCTGACCGGAGGGGTGGGCTGTGATGCGGTAGGCACGTGGCCGGGTATACCGGGCGCCCGTTTGGTGTCACGGAACCCTGTTCACATCGTTTGGGGCTGTGAGCGAAACTCCGGCCGGATCTCCTCATGGATGGAACCCGAATAGGCGATAAACCTGGACTAGAGACTTGAGTGTTTAGGTAGGTCGTGGTCTACACCCACGTCGGCTTTCGCTTGAAGTCTGCCGAGCACATGTCGTGTGCAGACGCTAAGTGGTGGAAACATGTATGAAGAAGTACACCCCTGCAGGGTTAACATCATCTATTCGAATAGCCGTGTCCACGGTAAAGGACTTCTGGGTTGCTTATATCAGTTCATAGACAAGTGAAAGTGGATACTCTAAAATACGCAAGATAAGCGTGAGTGCTATGGATGGCGTTCTCGTAGGGAGACGGGAGCGGATCCATAGTGGTGTATTGATATGGTGAATATGTGGACTCGTGTGCGCCACCTCAAAAGAGTTGCTTGCAGTCGTAGTTTAGGATAGCCACCGAGTCAAAGCTGGCTTGCTGCAGTTAAACCCCACCATCCCCTTGTTGATAATGATGCATATGTAGTTAGTTCTGATGTAAGTCTTGCTGGGTACATTTGTACTCACGTTTGCCTATTTTATGTTTTTGCAGAGAGACTTCGGTCTCACTAGTAGTTCCACGTGGACTTCGACGTTTAGCTTGATACCTCAGCTACGATCTTGTGCCCTCGGCAGGATCTGGTAGATAGTCAGGCTTCTTAGCCTTTTTTTTCAGTTATAGACGTCTGTACTCAGACATGATAGCTTCCGCTTGTGCTTTGATATGTATGCTCTGAATGTTGGGTCATGAGACCCCTGGTTGTAATATCTCGCTCCTCGGAGCCTATTGACTAAATACTTGAGTTGTAGAGTCATGTTGTGATGCCATGTTGTATTTGCACATATCGAGCATATTGTGTGTATGATTGAAATGCTTGGTATGTGTGGGATCTGGCTATCTAGTTGTTTATCCTTAGTAGCCTCTCTTACCGGGAAATGTCTCCTAGTGTTTCCACTGAGCCATGGTAGCTTGCTACTGCTCCGGAACACTTCGGCTGGCCGGCATGTGTCCTTCTTCGTTCCTGTGTCTGTCCCTTCGGGGAAATGTCACGCGATGAATACCGGAGTCCTGTTAGCCCGCTACAGCCCGGTTCACCGGAGTCCTGCTAGCCCAGTGCTACAGCCTGGATTCACTCGCTGATGACCGACACGTTCGATGCTGGGTCATGGATGCCTGTCCCTGTAAGTTAGTGCCACTTTGGGTTTACGACTAGCCATGTCAGCCCGGGCTCCTTATCATATGGATGCTAGCGACACTATCATATACGTGTGCCAAAAGGCGCAAACGGTCCCGGGCAAAGGTAAGGCGACACCCGTGGGAATACCGTGCGTGAGGCCGCAAAGTGATATGAGGTGTTACATGCTAGATCGATGTGGCATTGAGTCGGGGTCCTGACAGCGTTGGTATCAGAGCTTGACTGCCTGTAGGATTACCAAGCCAAACTGGTCGAAGTTGAGTCTAGAAATTCTTTAGTTATATAAGGGAATTGATTGTGGGATGGAACGTAAGGCTCTTTTTACTCCTTATACCTCATGCCCTTCTGATCTGAGTCATCTTATCTTTCCTACGGGGATTAAGAGCTAGGCTATCTCTTCTTTCTATCAGGATCACGCGTTACTAATCCGTAGACTTATAAGATTGTTGGATTTAAGCTTGAGTTCAGTTTCTACTACTTCCGTATGTTAATTGTTGATCTCGAAACCTTGATATTGTGCTTCTGAGTGGTTATGCCACCATTTTTGTGAATGTCTCAAATCTCTTCTGAGCATTTACAGCCGTTATGCTGTCCAAGTCATCCCAGGTCTCTAAACAGTCTGATGCATTTGCAAATCCTTTCCTTCCGTCTCCGATGTCCCTTTTGGTCGGAATAAGCACACTAATCGGTAGGTTGAGGTACTTTGTTGCCTCGGCGTAGATGTTGGAGCTATTATTATGACCTTAGGTGTTTAGGAAGTCACCTAGCAATTTAGCAATGCTTTTGTATCCCCAGTGTGATGATTCTGGCCATTATTTTTGAAAGCATCCCGTGATGTTATTAGTTAGTAGGCATTCTGTTCCTGGGTTCTTGAACCCAAGATTCACTCTACTTACTTCATGTTGATAGTGTTTGCTAGTTCCTTTAGGATATTAGTAACCTTTGCGATAATCCTCGAGGTTCATGATACATCCTTTTTCCAATTACCATGAACCATTCTTGGCAGGAGTTCTTCTGAACCAAAAGATGACAACAAGAGTGCTCTCGATGAGTTCTCCATGATATATTGTGGCTCTGCCAGTCCTACCTTTCCGCATGGGTTATCTGGAAGAAATGTTGAACTTGGTTCGACATACTAATCTATGCATCCACAACTCAGAAAATCGTATGTTCCTTTGAGTTGTCCCTCTTTAGTTGTCTTCTGACCCTCGTCTATCAATTGATAGTCAAGAGTATGCGTGCATTCGTTTATCGATGCCTATTACTCTTGTGGTCCGTCAAGCCATTCTATCGCGGAATGACTAGGAGAAACAAACTCCAGTACCTCTTCCATATCCAGGATTGGGTCAAAGAAGTTGTGCTCCGCAGAACAAATTGCTAATCCAGCTTTTGATTCTGTTCTACCCTGAAATATTACCGTCTTTATGTCAGGATTTTCATGGGGATTGCACCGGCTCTTGTGAATTCTTGATGTAGTGATACTTCTCGCCATCATTATTCATCCCTCGGTTCCGTGTTGTCGCAACCGGAATGCCGACAAGTGAATCGTGATGTGTGAATTCAATACTCCTAGCAACCTTGTTGCTTGGTAGTTAATGGACAATAATTTCATTCTTGGCGTGTTGGTTTTGAATCATCATTCTAAGGTTGATCATGCTACCTAGTCCTTGTTCTCGGTGCACTCCTCGATCGATGAGTTAGGATTATTTCAAATCTTCGCTCTATTGATCATATCGTCTTGCCTCAAAAAGCAAGATTGTTCTCGAGCTCAGTAACATACCGGTGGTTCGTGGTTTTCCGAATATTTTCTCGGAAGTATTACCAGGTTGTCCCCTGACTGCTATGTTGAGCTCGTGATCAAGTCGTTTTCTTGTGAACCACCCTTTCTCCAAGAATCTGTGTTGGATATCCCGGAGCTAGTTGGTTAAGCTAGACAACAACTTGGAGAATTGGAAGATAAAAGCTTGCCTAACTTAGTTCGTTCCAAAGGGATATTCTTGTGTAGAGTGTGTTGAAGAAAGATGATATCTTCATCGATGGGTCCCTGTGATCAGTTGATGGACTTATTGTCTTATCAATCCTTTGATTGAGTATGGGCTATCGTCAAATCAAATCAGAACCAACGATATTCGTAATGTTGTCTTACTCGTGGTTTTTCCTCGAGCATACACCATTATATTCTTTGGTCTAACCAATGCTATCACCGTGTTCACTTAACTATGGAATTCCTTTTGAAAGGAAACCCAGATGAATTGTTGTTGTGCTCATTGACAACATCCTTGTCTTCTCCATAATTTTGCTGAACATTAAGCTAGTGTTGGAAACTTTTGAAAGCATTTGTTCATGCTAGCTCATGAAGCATATGTTCGGATGTAAGAAGTGACTTCCTCTAGTTCATGTGCATTTGATGCAAGTTGCCGCCGTGGACTCGAGAAAGTCAATGTTGCTTCCTCTGGAATCATCGCAAGTCAGTCATGCACACGTGCGAAGAATTCTGTGGTTTGAAGACTTGCAAACCTTCAATCTATATGTGTCCCTAGCACACCAAGCCACTGATTGATTTGTTCAAGGAGAAGGAGTTCCTTCATAAGAGCTAATCCGGACTTATGTAAGGACTTCGATACCCTCGTTGATGGTTCCCAACCTGAACTCGGTAGTGTTTTATTGTAAGACTACCACGTGGTCATGCTTGTCTAGGACATCGTGTTCACACGTGTGTAGCAGAACCAGCTCATGTTTTGGAGTTTGCTATCGTAGTTCATTTTCCGAGAATCTCGCAACGTTATCTCGTCGAATTGTGTTGCAAACTTTCATTTATCTTCCTAGACTCGATGAGTCTGGAATATCCTGACACCAACCAGATCTAAATCTCAGGCAGATATGATGATTTGGAACATTTCCCAAGAACTATAATATTGGTCCCTCGATAACTGATCAAGTGGATGTCGTGGCCAGCACCTCCCAGCCGAAAGACCTATTATTGCAGTATCTTGATTGAAGAAGTTGGCCACCTCCCCATAGGGATTTCGTAGGATTTACTCCCTAGTTGCCCCTATGGATTTTTGTGTTCCCGAAGTCCGACCTTTTTACTTGATGTTTTAGATATCAAACCATATCTATGAATGGGTTACACTAGCACATCAAGGAGAACATTAGAAGCGGAGTGCTAAATGTCTCTCGGTCGATCATCCAGATTTTATTTGCTTGGCCTCGCTAAGGTGAAATCTGAGAAAGTGTTATCCTCCTTTGCATCTGCATCGTCCATCGCTATTCATCGTGGTAGTATGTTGTGTTGTCAGCACCCTTGACGCGGTTGTTGATAAAACCTTGATGATTGTGGAAATGCTCAAGTTCTTGAGAGCACGCACAAGCGCTACGTGTTATCATCGGCACTAACTGGGATTCCTCTCAGTTTCCTCGGCAATGCTATGACCTTTTCAAACAGTGAATTCACTCTCTATTGTTGGGTTCTTCCCCAGTTACCAGAACCATTCCCAGCATTTGCATTTTGTTCCCAGCCTGCACCGCCAATGTGCCATTCTACCACGGGTCTCTTCCATTTCCGGTGATAAGCAAATTCATCCATTACGTTGTCTTCAACAAGGTAATCCACATCATCCAAGTCCGAGTATGCCATTCTACCGAACCCCTCTAAACGATCGCTCGAGAATTGCCTTAGGTTGGTTTAAAGAGTTTCAATGATCTCTGAATCAAAGGTAATTCTTTTTGCCACTTAAGGGGATATATCTACGAGTCACGGTTCCTAAGGTGTCTCGTTGTGGTATCATGGCAACTCAACTTCTCGCTACATTGACAATCGGTTACCACCTTTTTAAGTGTGAAATTGTTGTCTACCTAGTGAACCTTCGACATCTGTTCCACTCCATTCATTTGGATGAATGTTTCGTGTCTCAGCTCGAGAGAGGTTGCCATGTCTCATTCCGTGAGTTAATCCTGAGTTGTTCGATCTTCGAGAAGATCGACCCTTCTAGAGTCTCCTTCTTCTCTCCATGTCATGTTGGCAGGAGTTCTCAGAGCAAGACTTCGAGACAATGATGGTGAACGAATCAACGTTCAGTTGAAGTGCAACCTGGATCGTGAAGATTATACTAGTTTGCGTTTCCCCTTTCATCTTACCCTACGCTTGAATCTCGAGACGAGATTCTTGTTTAGTGGGGGTGAGTTGTCACATCCCTAACTTCTGGTTTGCTCTGAGCTAGCTAGTCATGTGTTGCATCATGTTTAAATTTTGCCTAAAATTGGAATGGGGATGTTCAAACCCTAGCATTAAATCAACTCAACTAGGGTGAATTAAAATCTTTTCAATAAACCCAAAAAGTTCCTAAGAAAAGTTCATGATTTCTGGTTAAGGTGGAAACCTCTGCCAAAAATGATGAATATATTCTTAGGTCATTTTTGGATTTCTGAATTAAATCATATTGTATTTGACTTTGGGCATTTAAACACTATAAATAATTTAAATGTTCAAATAAATGTTGGAAATTTTTAAGGGTCACTGAAATAATTCAGAAAGCACCCACAATTGTTTCCAGGATTTTATTAAATGATTTGGTATTTTAAATCAAATCAAAAACAAAATAACAGAAATAGAAAAGAAATAAAAGAGAGAGAGAGAAGGAAGTTACCTGGCGCCCACTTACCTGGCCCAGCACGGCCCAGCCCATCTCCACTCCCCCTGTCGTCTTCCTCCTCGCCAGAAGGACCGAGGCGTGGCGCGCGCCCGAGAGGCCTCGGCCACCTCCTGCTTCCCCTGGCCACCTCCTGCTTCCTCTCGTTGCCCTGGACCCCGTCCGCGACGCCTCGCACCCTCCCAGGCCTCGCACTCTCCCCGTGCCTTCTCCCCCCCTTCTCTGGCTCCCTCTCTCTTCCACCGAGCGGAGCCCCGTCGCCACCGACGCTGTTCGCCGCAGCCACAACCACCGCCTCGCCTCCCCGACGCCTCCCAAAGCTCTGCCTCGACCTACTCTTCCTCCCCACCACTCCAAGCAACACCAGGAGCCCTGCAGTGACGCCATCGCCGCCATCTTCACCGACGGGCATCGAAGATCGCCGGCCCGATTCTCCGTCTCCAGGTCGCCCCCGAGCCCACTGAGACGCGCTCTACAACCACAGTGAGCTCATGGACCGATTCCCCCTCCTCTCCTGCTCGCGTTCTTGCTCTAGCCCCGTTCCCCACCACCGCCGAAGCTCGCCGCCGCCACGGCCGACGAGCTCCATGCTCCTGAGCTCGTCCGCTCGCCCGAGCATCACCAGCGTGCTCGCCGCGCTCCTGTGAACCTGCAGCACCCACGGGTTCTCCCTGTTGTGCACCGTAGCACCGTTTCCGCCAACGCCCGAGGTCCGGCAGCCGCTGAGCTCGACGCCGGCGAGGATTACGGCCACCCCAGCTCGCCCCGGTTGCATTGTTGGATGCGCGGGATCGCCAGCTTCCCGTAGAGCCCAGCGGCGCCTCGAATGGCTCCCTGTATCGCAATTCCGAGCCGCCCCGCTGCTACTGTCGTCGCCGGCGACATGTCGCCGGCAGGTTTGACCTGATCGGCCCAGGGGTTGACCCCCCCTGACGTGTGGGCCCAGGCGCCTGCCTAATTAGTGTTAGGTTAGTTAGTGTTAATTAACTTAGTTAATTAGGTGAGCCACTGACATGTGGGCCCCGCCCGGCTAACTAAGTTAGTTAGGGCTAATCATATTTAGGTTAGTCACTGACCAGTGGGCCCAATCCAGTTAGTTAGGGCTAACTAACTTGGTTAGTTGACTGGGTCACTGACCAGTGGGTCCCACTGGTCAGGTTTGACCTGGTCGACGCCTTTGACCTGCTGACGTCACCCCGGCGTCATGCTGACGCAGTATATGCTTCTGGGATTTTAAATAAATCAGAAATGATTTATTTATTTTTAGAATATGCCCTAAACTTCAATAAATCATAGAAATTCAACCGTAACTCCAAATTAAATAATTTATATAGGAAAAATTATCAGAAAAATTCAAGGAATCCATCTGTACCATTTTCATGCATGTTAGAACAACTTATAACTGCTGTTCAGCACAAATCAATTACTGGCATTTGAATAATCACATATGGAGTTTGAATTTGAATCTTGTATTCAAACCAACTTCATTTAATCTGTTGCTAGTTGCATTAGCTCAAAACACATTCATATTGCCATGTCATGAGCATGCATGATATTGTGCATTGCATTGATTGTATTTCTTCTTTGTTGCCGGTATCTGTTCCCTCCCGGTAGACGATGTTTCGACGTTGTGATTGTTGACACTGATGAAGACTCAATGTTATCTTCAGAAGTGCAAGGCAAGCAAAACCCCCTTGTTCATTCCGATACAATCCTACTCTCTCGCTCCTGCTCTCTTTTAATGTATTAGGACAACACCGATTCATCTGTTACTTGCTGCGGTAGCTAAACCCTTTATCCTTTGCATGACCTGTCATTGCCACAGTAAATAGATGAAACCCACTAGCATGAGTAGGAGTTGTTTGAGCCCTGTTGTGCCTACTCATTCATGTTTGTTTGTCATGCCTGCTACTGCTTAGAGTTGAGTCAGGTCTGATTCATCGGGGATGAATCAGAGGTGCGTGAACATGTCCTACTGCATGTGAACTAAGTGTGTGAACACGATTTGGTAAAGGTAGCGGTGAGAGGCCATGTAGGAGTACATGGTGGGTTGTCTCATTGCAGCCGTCCTCAGGAATTGAGTTCTGTGTTTGTGATCCATGATTCAGCTACTACCACACATTGGGCCCTGAAATATGACCCCGCTCGGCTTCTTATTCACCCAAGTCCTCTGTCCAGGAGTTGCAAGTAGTTTCTGGTGTTTGTAGTATGCTGGAGGCCGTGCACAACGCTGACCGGAGGGGTGGGCTGTGATGCGGTAGGCACGTGGCCAGGTATACCGGGCGCCCGTTTGGTGTCACGGAACCCTGTTCACATCGTTTGGGGCTGTGAGCGAAACTCCGGCCGGATCTCCTCATGGATGGAACCCGAATAGGCGATAAACCTGGACTAGAGACTTGAGTGTTTAGGTAGGTCGTGGTCTACACCCACGTCGGCTTTCGCTTGAAGTTTGCCGAGCACATGTCGTGTGCAGACGCTAAGTGGTGGAAACATGTATAAAGAAGTACACCCCTGTAGGGTTAACATCATCTATTCGAATAGCCGTGTCCACGGTAAAGGACTTCTGGGTTGCTTATATCAGTTCATAGACAAGTGAAAGTGGATACTCTAAAATACGCAAGATAAGCGTGAGTGCTATGGATGGTGTTCTCGTAGGGAGACGGGAGCGGATCCATAGTGGTGTATTGATATGGTGAATATGTGGACTCGTGTGCGCCACCTCAAAAGAGTTGCTTGCAGTCGTAGTTTAGGATAGCCACCGAGTCAAAGCTGGCTTGCTGCAGTTAAACCCCACCATCCCCTTGTTGATAATGATGCATATGTAGTTAGTTCTGATGTAAGTCTTGCTGGGTACATTTGTACTCACGTTTGCCTATTTTATGTTTTTGTAGAGAGACTTCGGTCTCACTAGTAGTTCCACGTGGACTTCGATGTTTAGCTTGATACCTCAGCTACGATCTTGTGCCCTCGACAGGATCTGGTAGATAGTCAGGCTTCTTAGCCTTTTTTTTCAGTTATAGACGTCTGTACTCAGACATGATAGCTTCCGCTTGTGCTTTGATATGTATGCTCTGAATGTTGGGTCATGAGACCCCTGTTTGTAATATCTCGCTCCTCGGAGCCTATTGACTAAATACTTGAGTTGTAGAGTCATGTTGTGATGCCATGTTGTATTTGCACATATCGAGCATATTGTGTGTATGATTGAAATGCTTGGTATGTGTGGGATCTGGCTATCTAGTTGTTTATCCTTAGTAGCCTCTCTTACCGGGAAATGTCTCCTAGTGTTTCCACTGAGCCATGGTAGCTTGCTACTGCTCCGGAACACTTAGGCTGGCCGGCATGTGTCCTTCTTCGTTCCTGTGTCTGTCCCTTCGGGGAAATGTCACGCGATGAATACCGGAGTCCTGTTAGCCCGCTATAGCCCGGTTCACCGGAGTCCTGCTAGCCCAGTGCTACAGCCTGGATTCACTCGCTGATGACCGACACGTTCGATGCTGGGTCATGGATGCCTGTCCCTGTAAGTTAGTGCCACTTTGGGTTTACGACTAGCCATGTCAGCCCGGGCTCCTTATCATATGGATGCTAGCGACACTATCATATACGTGTGCCAAAAGGCGCAAACGGTCTGGGCAAAGGTAAGGCGACACCCGTGGGAATACCGTGCGTGAGGCCGCAAAGTGATATGAGGTGTTACATGCTAGATCGATGTGGCATTGAGTCGGGGTCCTGACATTCCATCTCCGAATACTCCAAACTACCTGTTACGACGAACAGTGTCTGGCTTCCCATTAATGTTATACTCCTCGGCTTCTGTGCCTCAATAATGACCCTTTCCATGTGTCGAGCGAATGCGAGGGGCCGAGGCATTTTTGCATTTACTACCCCCTGGTCTGGCAGGTTGACCGTCTATTTGAAGAGACGGGGATTCTCAGATCCAAACCTCATCCTCCTCCCTCAAGCCAGCATCCAACAGAGCGCTCCGGAAAAACCATTCCAACATGGCCGGTCGTCGCAGCTCGTCTTCTCGCTCTCCTCGCTCCAAGCCGGGTGACTGGGAAGAGTGTTCGGTTCCTCACAGCCGTTTGATAGAGTTACAGACCCAAGGGTTTCTCCCACCGGTGTTCATGGTCTCCGTCCGAGCCAGAATAGCCACTTATAATGGCGGGGAGCAAGCGGAGGGATCTCCTAATCCTTCCCCAGAGGAGCGAATATGCCTCATCTCGCATCTGCTAAGGGGCGTCGGGTTTCCTATCCACCCATTTCTTCACGGGCTTCTAGAGTTCTACGTCCTCCAGTTGCACAACCTTACCCCTGCCTCCGTGCTGCATATAGCAGGATATGTTGCTCTTTGCGAGCTATTCCTGGGCTGCGAGGCTCACTTTGGGTTGTGGAAGAAGCTATTCTGCCTTGTCCCTCGCAACCAGGGAGAATCCCTATGTCGAGTGGGTGGAGCTGAAGTATGCTGCATCGCCGAGACCGGATACCTATCCGGCACTCCCAAGAAGGCACCGGAGAACTGGCCCTCGGAGTGGTTTTATGTCGATGATGTTCCCCTTCCGGATCCAGTCCGGACAGGTCTGCCTGAGTTGAACAACGCTCCACCGAAGGCGCGTTGAAGCTGGCGCCCTCGGGGCCCCCAAGTGGAGGATAACAAAGAAATACATTTTCTGATGAGCCGGATAAAGTTACTGGCCAAATTCGGCTGACGATAGTCAAGGTCATGGCAATATGCATAATGCGGGGAGTGCAACCACTTCAATATCGGGGGAAGCCCATGTGGCACTACAATGGGGAAGATGATGCCACCCGCTGTGGCCGTATAGGTCCGGACTCTGCCAAGGCTCTGGTGAGGATACTGTCCGATTTATATAAAGGGGAAGAAGAAGAATTCCTTCACATTAAACCACGGGATGGGTTTTCTATGTACAACCCCCCAAACTGGGTAAGTCATCATTCTTTCCCCTGCTTTACTTATTGTAGCATTCTTTGCCAAGATTATTTACCTTGATTTTTCCGAGAAGGAACTGAGGCGGGTCTTAGAAGGAATCTCCAACCCCTCCCCGCAGCTAGAGGACCCCAGAAGGGCCCTCGATCCAGGGCTCGAAGAAGATCCGGACATTACTGTGGAACTCGTCAACGGAATATTTTATCAGGCGAGCTGTGATGGCGCCTCAGTGGCCATTACCGCCGACTACCCCGGACTGCTGCCCACGTCACGTGTAAGCCAAGCCGACAAACCCTATTCTCCGAAGAAGATTACTTTATAATATCATGCCTTGCACCTGAAGTGTCGTGTTTTTGCAGAGACAAGGAACGGAGCGCGGGGCCGAGCCCCTAGGGGCTCGTCGGCAACGGGTGTCCGAATCAGGCAGGCTTAAGAGGAAGGCAGTTAGGGCCGAAACGCCACTACAGAGGTAAGGTAAAAACCTATTTTGTGATTATTGTATTTGAAATGTGACAGCGCCCTTTGTGTCCTGGAAGGAAGAGGAGTATCCGAACTATATCCGGGGATCCTGCCAATCACGCTTCCACCAGCCGCATTCCAGAGCCGGCTTCGTTAAAGGAGGCAGACGTGGGGCCGATGCCACACTGTCCTCTGACAGAGGACGCGGACATGCTCTTTGCCATGAATTCCGAAGTAGAAAGCGCCATGAATCACCGGCGTCGACGAGCCGTACTTTGCCACAACATCTTTTCTGAAGAGGCATTTAATACTTTCAATTCGGGAGATGCATACATCCGAGCTGCTCAAGGTGGGATCGCCCGAGCGACGGACCAGTATACCAAAGATATACGGGTAAGAAAATTTGATAAGCATGTATAGCAGTAGCCCCTGAGACTTGAAACGGTTGGAACAACTGTTCTAAGGATCAATTATGCACAGGTCCTTGTAGATAAGAATGAGCAATTGTCTCGGGAGCTGGAGGAGTGCAAGATCCAACTAAGGGCCACGGTTGCCAAGTTAGAGGAATCCCAGAAGGCCTCATCTAGTAATATTTGTCTCAATTGTACGAAGATGCACCAGTTAATAAGTGGCTGGTATGACAAGTCTAACAGAAAATTCTGCAGACAATCCTGGGGTGAATCCGGAGGGCGTAAGAGATGACGAGTCGCATCTCAAAAGGTAGCTAAAGGCAGGCGAGCGCGTTCTTACGCAAGTTAGGCAGGAGAAGAACAATCTTCAAGATGCCAATGTCCGGCTGGACATTGAATTAAAAGACGTCCGCGCTCAGCTGGCGGACTCCGTGAAGGAGGACAAAAGGCTTCGACGCGGCATCTATGGTAAGTGCCTAGACGAACTGTAGTACAGCAAGGCGAGGAAGCATATTGAAAGAATTTTGTCGGGTGGTAGGTACGACATATGCCAACGGATGGCTTATCATTGTGGAAGCCAGTAAGACATCGTCGGTGCCTGGAAACAGGATGAGGCGAAGACATGCACGCCGGCGAATCTTACCTAGCTTCGGGGCTCTCCGTGGAGATAACACCCCTACTGCTGCTCTGCGGGGTCTCCGCATGATCACTAGATGAATAAGTTACTACAAGCTGCTCCTAGAGCTGTTCGGAGAGAGGAAGAAGAAGGGCACGGCTAGCTCCTCTATTCCCTCTGCGTGGTGGCTAAAACTATCAGAGTCCCACCCTTTGCATGGGTGTCCTGGGGGATTTATATAGGCCTACCCCCCAGGGGTACAATGGTAATCCGGCCTGGGCGTGGGCCCAGGCTGTCAGCGTCTACGTACGCCAGCTTCTGCGGCCCGCCGACTGGTGGGTCCCGCCGGCTACCGGCCCCACCGCTTGGGGGGTCTTGTCGGGGCTGGTTACTGTCACCTCGCCTCTGATGATGAGGGCTTTGTCAAGGTAAGCATGGCTACAGTGTCGCCTCCTTACAGGCGCTCACTGTAGCCTTACCTCATCCTGTCTGCTTGATGGTGCACGCACCCCGGGGAGGGGAGCAAGCCGGCTGAAGGAAGCCGGCCTGGCCTTAAGCCGGCTAGGGGAGGCCAGACCGCCTTCGGATGTCTCTCTGACGAAAGGGGCCCACTGCTTCTGGGCCGTAGCAGCGGCCCGTCGTGGATGGCGTCATGGTTCGCATGGCAACAGTGCCTCGCCGGACAGGAGATGTCCGCCCTGTACGGCGTACTGTAGCCATGCTTGTTCCGAGATTCGGGGGTGGCAGGGTCCACTGTAGCCACGCCCCATCTCGTCACTATTATGGGGTGTTGACTATAAGGTGCGGCCCATGGCTGCCTGCCATGGGCCGGCTTTCTTGGAGCCGGTCCTTCATGGGCCGACTTTCTTGGAGCCGGTCCTTCATGGGCCAGCTTTCTTGGAGTCGGCCCTATTGTGGCGTCCCCTAAAGATTGTTTATGGTCGGGCCGCCTTCCGCTAGTCGGCCTAGGTGATAGCCGGCCGGAAGTAGGCGGCCCCGTGCCTTGGGCGCTCCAAGGCTTGGTCGGTCCGTTGTTTTTTCTGAGGGCCAATGGGAGCCGGCTAGGCTACCCGTGGTCATTTACTCCGACAGTAGTCCCCGAAGCTGGTTGGGCTTCGCGGCTGAAGGGGGAAACGAGAAGCTTGGCCAGCTTCCTATCCCAAAGAGTCGGCAGCTAGGAGCTGGCTTCCCTTGCGCGTGCCTTCTCGGCGAACCCTTCCCAAATTCCTAAGGCGGGAAAACAGCTGGTGCCCCAGCCGAGCGGCGGGCTGGCCGCCCACCACCCATGTGCCGCGTGGCTCCCTTCGGCTGGAAGGGCCTGCCAGCCCACGCGTGCGACGGGACGCCGCTGCAGGCCAGGGCCCACCATTTCCGCGGCTCGGCCCGTGCGCGGATCTTCTGTGGCTCGAAACCAACCGCACGTCTTTTGGCAGCGGTTCCCGCTCGCCATCAAGGCGCGATAATCGCAGGCCATGGGGGAGTGGGCACAGTTAATCCCACGCTCCCCACACCTCGCCTCCTCGGCTTCGCCGCACGAGGCTATAAGTAGGGGCGGGGAAGGGGAGCGGCAGTTGTTCGCACGCTCGCCCTCGCCCTGCCCCCTCCCTTTTCTTCTTTGTCGCGGTAGCCCTTCGCTGCGCTCCAGCTCCGCCATTCTTTCCTTCTTCCCAGCGTGCCGCAGGCTTGCTACCTCCACGCCGAGCGCTCTCCGCTTCCACACTTGTCGTCATGGCTCCGACGTCGAGCTCTTGGGACGGCTCCACCGTCCGCGACGACCACATCGATTTCCTCCGCAAGACGCGGCGGCTGCCGGGCGAACATCTTGTGCGAGTCCATCTTGCGCTAGCGAGGGAGGTCTCGCCAGCGCCGGATGAAGGCGAGCGAGTGATCTTCTACTCGCACTGCCTGCGCGGCATCGGCCTCCCCGCGAGCGGCTTCTTCCGCGCATTCCTCGATTTCTGCCAGCTTCAGCCGCACCACCTCACCCCCAACACATTGGTGCTGCTGCCGGCCTTCGTCTCGTTGTGCGAGGGTTTCCTCGGCGTCCTCCCCACCATCAAGCTCTGGGGGGAGTTTTTCTAATCTAAGCTCGGTATGGTCGTCACGGGCGTGCCGACTCCATGTGGTGCCTTCATCGCCATAAGGAGGTCCACTGCCGACAACCCCTTCCCTCCTATCGCGCTGATCCAGGCAGTGAAGCTCTGGCAACGTTCTTACTTTTACGTGAAGAACGTTGCCCCGAACGGTGATTACGTCAACCTGCCGGCTTACATGGCCGGCCCGCCGGCTGCGAGGCCGGCTTCGTGGTCCTACCGGGCCAGGTCGCTAACACCGGCTGGAGCTGGTGCCGTCGCCCAGTTTCGGGTGCTGATCCAGTCAGAGCATATGTCCGGGACCGACTTGGTCGCCGCCTTCATCGAGTGCCGGGTTCTCCCGCTTAAGGGCCGCCCTCATCTGATTTGTCAGATGAGTGGCTGCTTCGACCCAAGCCGGCTCAGCACCAGGGAGATGCCTCACGACGAGGTGTCATACATGGTGAACTACATCGCCAACTGCAAGCTCACCGAGGACTGGCAGTATGGCAAGGCGTCGTACTCTCATGCTAACCCACCACCCTTGGTAAATTTCCTAGAGCTGTTCGGAGAGAGGAAGAAGAAGGGCACGACTAGCTCCTCTCTTCCCTCTGCGTGGTGGCTAAAACTATCAGAGTCCAACCCTTTGCATGGGTGTCCTAGGGGATTTATATAGGCCTAGCCCCCGGGGGTACAATGATAATCCGGCCTATGCATGGGCCCAGGCTGTCAGCGTCTACGTCCGCCAGCTTCTGGGGCCCGCCGACTGGTGGGTCCTGCCGGCTATCGGCCCCACCGCTTGGGGGGTCTTGTCGGGGGCTGGTTACTGTCACCTCGCCTCTGATGACGAGGGCTTTGTCGAGGTAAGCATGGCTACAGTGCCGCCGCCTTGCAGGCGCTCACTGTAGTCTTACCTCGTCTTGTCTGCTTGATGGTGCGTGCGCCCTGGGGAGGGGAGCAAGCCGGCTACAGGAAGCCGCCTAGCCTTAAGCCGGCTAGGGGAGGCCAGGCCGCCTTTGGATGTCTCTCTGATCGAAGGGGCCCGCCGCTTCTGGGCCGTACCAGCGGCCCGTCGTGGATGGCGTCATGGTTCGCATGGCAACAGTGCCTCACTGGACAAGAGATGTCCGCCCTGTACGGTGTACTATAGCCATGCTTGTTTCGAGATTTGGGGGTGGCAGGGTCCACTGTAGCCACGCCCCGTCTCGTCACTGTTATGGGGTGTTGACTATAAGGTGCGGCCCATGGCCGCCTGCCATGGGCCGGCTTTCTTAGAGCCGGTCCTTCATGGGCCGACTTTCTTGGAGCCGGTCCTTCATGGGCCGTCTTTCTTGGAGTCGGTCCTTCATGGGCCGGTTTTCTTGGAGTCGGCCCTGTTATGGCGTCCCCTAAAGATTGTTTACAGCCGGGCCGCCTTCTGCTAGTCGGCCTAGGTGATAGCCGGCCGGAAGTAGGCGGCCCCGTGCCTTGGGCGCTCCAAGGCTTGGTCGGTCCGTTGTTTTTTCTGAGGGCCAATGGGAGCCCGCTAGGCTACCCGTGGTCATTTACTCCGACAAATTTTTACTTGCAGGAATGTTAATGGGCTGCCCTAAGGAGGCGATGCCCTCGTCTGCAGGCGATTTACTGCAAGACCTCTCACAACTGCACGAGCGAGCTCGGCTGGTAATGCAGGGCGTTGCTCAGGCCTTGTGGCCATCATGCTTCCAGCCGAAGGGCATGGGGGAGCTTGTGGATATGCTTCAAGGAGTACGGCGACGCTTCCGATTCTGGAATATGTCAGCTTGTCGGCAAGGTGCAAGAGAAGCCTGGGCTATGGTGAAGACGTGCTACACCAAGCTGGACCCGAACCATATGGACGAAGTCGGGCCGGCGGGGCCAGATGGGCAAGAAATTCCCATGAGTCTTGTGTATGACCAGGTCGCATTAGCCGCAAAGTATTCCCAACAGGATTGTAAGCTAGATAGCCTGTTGGATGGCATAGAGGTGGAATATAGTAAGTCCAAGTGACCGTGTAATTCAATGGACATAAGTAGTCCCTAGCCGGATTAAAATCATTTGTCATGGCGGACCTTTTCGCTTCAGCCCCCGGATCCGACAGTCTGGGGTGTGTCCGAATACCCTCTCAGTTATACAGAACCGGGGTATGCGTGGAAACCAGGCGTAGGGGTCATAAGTGCTTGAACAGACAAGTACCAACTAGTTATGTTATATTACATGGATAGTAAGAAGCATCTTCCAGGGAGAATAGTTCCGTTAGGGGTTCCTTTTCCTGGGTACGCATGTGACGATGCACATGTCCGGACTGCGAACAAGGACACATGATACAAAACTTCTGGGGATTTACGTTGAAATAAAAAAATACATCTTTTGTTCACCGACCGAGTATTCCCTTAAGGACGCTAGCTTTCGGCTTCACCCAGTCTGAGGTACACATCCGGCTGAACCGGCAGTAACAATCGCAGTGGTGCTCCCCGTATGCCCTAGCCAAATTAACGGGAACGCAGGGCATAAACACAAGAGCCAGTTAACCCAACTTGGCCACATCTTAAGTCATATCGATGCATATAATGGTGAAGAAAAGGCACATATGGAAAAAGAACGCATATGTGATGGGCAAAAAGCCATTAAAGTAATTATGTTTAGATTCCGTATAGGAAGCCCCCAGGTATAGCTTACAGACATAGTGCGGACGGAGTGATCTGGGCGTCTGTACTATATTAAATACTTTGTGTGAATAGGGAAAAAAGGGGTCGAGAAAGTAAAAGGGAGGGAACATGATTAAAAAGGAGGGGGTAAGGATAGGCGCTAGGCGTAGAATCTCCGGAGTCTGGTCGCGTTCCATGGGTTCGGCTCGAGTCTGTTATCGGATGCATTACGTAAGCGGTACGCTTCTCCGGTGAGAACTTTATCAATGATGAAGGGACCTTCCCACTTAGGTTTGAGCTTGTCCTTCTTATTCTCCGGTAGGCGTAGAACGAGTTCGTCAATATTATAAGTTTTGGCCCGCACTTCTCTGCTTTGGTACCGTCGAGCCTGCTGCTGATAGAATGCGGAGCGGGCTTTTGCGACGTCGCGCTCCTCCTCCAAGGCATCCAAGTTATCCTACCAATCTAACTCGGCTTCCTTCTCTTCGTACATACGTACGCGAGGCGAATCATGTATTATGTCGCAGGATAGTACTGCTTCCGCGCCGTACACCATAAAAAATGGTGTGTATCCGGTGGTGCGATTCGGCGTGGTCCACAGCCCCCCAGAGTACGGAGTCGAGCTCTTTGACCTAGTGCATGTCCGACTCTGTCAAGGATCGCACTAGTTTGGGTTTGATGCCGCTCATGATGAGATCGTTTGCCCGTTCGACCTGACCGTTTGTTTGGGGATGGTAGACGGAAGCGTAGTCGAGCTTAATGCCCATTTTGCTGCACCAAGTGTTCACTTCATCGGCTGTGAAATTTGAGCCATTATCAGTGATGATGCTGTGGGGGACGCCGTATCGGTGTACAACCCCGGATATGAAATCTATTACTGGTCCGGATTCGGCCGTTTTGACTGGTTTGGCTTCTATCCATTTAGTGAACTTGTCCACCATGAGCAATAAGTATTTTTTCTTATGGCTTCCCCCTTTAAGAGGTCCGACCATATCCAGCCCCCAGACCACGAAGGGCCAGGTTATGGGGATTGTTTGGAGAGCGGTAGGGGGCATATGAATCTGATTGGCAAAGAGCTGGCAACCGACGCAGTGTTGGACTAGGTCATGTGCATCTGCTCGGGCCGTCGACCAATAGAATCCTGTATGGAAGGCCTTGCTAACTAGTGCTCGAGCCACGGCGTGGTGCCCGCCCAGTCCGGCATGGATTTCGGCCAAGAGTTGCTGCCCTTCCTCTTCGGAGATGCACCTTTGGAGCACACTGGTAGCACTTTTCTTATAGGCTTCCCCTTCATGGACTTTGTAAGCTTTAGAATGCTGCACGATGCAACATGCTTCATTTTGGTCTTCGGGGATCTCCTGCCTATTTAGGTAGGACAAGAAAGGCTCAGTCCACGGGGCGATTACAGCCATGATTTCATGGGCCGAAGATTTTTTTCGGTGGTGGAGCCACCTATTATGTCTGATAGTTCGGAATCTTGGGGTGTATTCGGATCCATGCTAGTATTGCCGGACTCCCCTTCCCATACCACGCATGGCTTGAACAACCTTTCCAGGAATATGTTAGGTGGGACAGGGTCGCGTTTAACGCCGATGCGGGTGAGGATATCCGCCGCTTGATTATTTTCTCGAGCCACATGGTGGAATTCGAGCCCCTCGGACCGAGCTGACATTTTGAGGACGGTGTTATAGTAGGCCGCCATTTTAGGATCCTTGGCATCAAAGTCTCTGTTTATTTGTGATATTGCGAGGTTTGAATTCCCACGCACTTCTAGGCGTTGAATGCCCATAGAGACTGCCATCCGAAGACCATGCAATAGAGCCTCGTATTCGGCTGCATTGTTGGAGTCTGTGTATAATATTTGGAGTATTTACTAGACCGTATCTCCGATGGGAAACGTCAGGACTACACCTGCTCCCAATCCGGCCAGCATTTTAGAGCCGTCGAAGTGCATGATCCAATTAGAGTACGCGCCATACTCTTTAGGGAGTTCGGCTTCTGTCCACTCGGCGACAAAGTCAGCCAGTACCTGCGACTTGATGGCCCGCTGTGGCTTGTATGTTATGTCGAACGGAAGGAGTTCGATGGCCCATTTAGCAATCCGTCCTGTAGCATCGCGGCTATTTATTATGTCGTTGAGTGGTACTTCAGAGGCCACCGTAATTGACACTCTTGAAAGTAGTGTCGTAGCTTTCGGCATGCCATGAAAACTGCGTATGCTATTATTTGATAGTGTGGGTGTCGGGATTTTCATGGGGTAAGGACCATGGATACGTAATATACCGGCTTCTGGAGCGGGAATTTGTAGCCATCAACCTCTCGTTCGACGACGAGCACTGCACTTACAACTTGATGTGTTGCAGCTATATACAGTAGCATGGGTTCGCCAATATTTGCGCTGTTAGGACTGGATTACTGGCCAATAAGGTCTTTATTTCGTCCAGTCCGGTCGCGGCTGCATCCATCCACACAAAGTGTTCGGTGCGCCGAAGAAGGCGGTACAGAGGTAATGGCTTTTCTCCTAACCGGGAGATAAAGCGGCTTAAGGCAGCCACGCATCCAGCTAGTTTCTAGATATGCTTGAGGTCTGTTGGCATAGCCAGCTGCAACAGAGCTCTGATCTTTGCCGGATTCGCCTCAATTCCTCTATTGGAAACAATGAAGCCGAGAAGCTTCCCAAACGGTATGCCGAAAACACATTTGTCTGGGTTTAGCTTGATGTCGTATGTTCGGAGGTTGTCGAATGTAAGCCTCAAGTCGTCTATTAGGGTTTCGACGTGTCTTGCTTTTATGACTACGTCATCCACATACGCCTCTACTGCTTTGCCGATTTGCTTTTCCAAGCATGTTTGGATCATGCGTTGATAGGTTGCGCCGGCGTTTTTTAGCCCGAAAGGCATAGTGTTGAAGCAAAAAGGACCGTATGGTGTTATGAAAGTTGTTGCAGCTTGGTCAGACTCTGCCATCTTTATTTGATGGTATCCAGAGTATGCATCGAGGAAACACAGTGAGTCATGTCCTGCAGTGGCATCAATGATTTGATCAATGTGAGGGAGGGGAAAGGGATCCTTGGGGCAAGCCTTGTTGAGGTCTTTGAAGTCGACGCATAGGCGCCAGGATTTGTCCTTCTTTGGTACCATTACCAGATTTGCCAGCCAATCCAGATGTTTGATATCTCTGATGAATCCGGCCTCGAGTAGCTTGGCTAGCTCCTCCCCCATGGCTTGCCGTTTGGGCTCCGAAAACCGCCTTACAGTCTGCTTGACAGGTTTGTATCCTTTTAGTATATTGAGGCTGTGTTCGGCCAATCTTCATGGGATGCCTGGCATGTCCGATGGGTGCCAGGCGAAGATGTCCAAATTCTCGCGTAAGAAGTCTCGCAGTGCCGCGTCCATTGCGGGGCTCAACTGTGTCCCGATGGAAGCTGTCTTCATGGGGTCCATTGGATGGACTTGGAATTTGACTATCTCGTCTGTGGGTTTAAATGAGGTGGACTTGGGTCGCTTGTTGAGTATCACGTCGTCCCTGTCCATTGTGGCATGCAGTGTTGTTAGTTCTTTGGCTGCTAGGGCTTCGGATAATGCTTCTAGGGCTAGTGCTGCGGTTTTGTTTTCGGCACGGAGTGCGACGTCTGGATCACTGGCTAGAGTGATGATTCCATTGGGTCCGGGCATTTTAAGCTTCATGTACCCGTAATGGGGTATAGCCTGAAAGCTTGTAAACGCGTCCCGCCCTAAAAGGGCGTGGTATCCGCTGCTGAAAGGAGCCACTTGGAATGTGATTTCTTCGGACCTATAATTCTCCGGGGTGCGGAATACCGCATCGAGTTTGATTTTTCCCGCACACCGCGCTTCCCGACTAGGGATAATTCCCCTGAAGGTTGTGCCGCTTTGTTCAATGCGGCTTTTATCAATTTCCATCTTGTTGAGTGTTTCTTCGTAGATCAAGTTTAATCCGCTTCCGCCGTCCATGAGTACTATAATGATTCGAAATCCGTCCATGATTGGGCTAAGGACCAGAGCGGCTGGTGCCCGGACGGTTTGGAATCGAGGTTCGTCACTAGCACTGAAAGTTATGGCAGTGTTGTTCCACGGATTTATTTTTGCCACATGGCAGATTTCAGCAGAGCTTCGATGAGCTCGCTTGCGCCTATTGTTTGAGGCAGAAGTCTTGAAGACTGTTAGTACCATATTGTTTTCTTTGGCGGGATGCTGTTCAAGAAGATCCTCGCCACTTTTCGCTACCTGCCGGAGTATCCAACATGCTCTAAGGCTATGTGTTGGTGTAGTGTCCGGCGTGCTGTGGAGCTCACATGGCCCCTTGAGCCATTCTTCCAATACGGTGCCACACCCTGGGGAGGGCTTTGGTTTCTTGGGGATTGGATCGGCTGTCTTACAAGAGTGTGCCCGTTTAGCTCGGACGAAGGTTTCAGTGAGAGCCGGACTATCCCAAAATTCCGTTTGGGCTTTCCAGCCGCTTTCCATCGCACAGTACTACCGTACTATGGTTGCCAAGTCAGCGAAGTGTGCTATATTACGGCGACTTATGGCATTGAGGATTCCTTGGTTCGTGCAGTTTTTGCAGAAAAGTGAGACTGCGTCCTCCTCACGACAGTCCTTGACCTTGTTTAGCACAAGGAGGAATCTGGCCCAGTAATGATGTACTTTCTCTTGGGGCTCTTGTCTGATATGGGAGAGAGGGTTTAAGGTTGGGTGGGTGGGTGTAGCTGAATCTTGATTCTGATCCGATCTAACGCCTTGGGGCAGGGAAGCTTCCGGGCTTGACAACTCGGGATTCGGAATGTTGCCCCATTTCTCCGGCCCAATAACCGATTCTAAGTCCGGGGTCTGGGTCATGTCTTCCCTTGAGTGGGTGTTCGACTCAGGGAGCTCGGTGATCCGGACATAACTCGTCCTCAAGATAGAGGGGTAATCCGTATTTGCTCCTCCACTACCGCTATCTTGTGGGTGACCGACGGGGATTTAATGTCCCTTTGGTCGGGTTTAAGCCCAATCTGGCCATAGTGTGTGGCAACTCCCAAAGCGGTGATGTGATCCAAGAGCTCATTAAGAGAGGAGAGCTCCATCGGATCCATCTGTTCGGCGAGTTCTGAATCGACATAGAGGCTATGAGTGATGAATCGAGAGGCCATAATCGGCGTGACAGCCGATGGGGCAGCCATGATGAAGCCGCCTATTCGGAGAGTTTGGCCTACAGCCAGCGCTCCCCCAAAAGACATCTTGTCCTTGACAACGAGACGAGCCATCGAGCCTTGTAGCGGCGACACAGAGGAACTCTCAAAGAAAGCACCAATCTCGGTGTCAAAACCGACGGATCTTGGGTAGGGGGTCCCGATCAGTGCGCCTTAGGCTGATGGTAACAGGAAGCAAGGGACACAATGTTTAACCAGGTTTGAGTCCTCTTGATGGAGGTAAAACCCTACTTCCTGCTTGATTAATATTGATGATATGAGTAGTACAAGAGTAGATCTACCACGAGATCGTAGAGGCTAAGCCCTAGAAGCTAGCCTATGATGATTATGGTTGTGATCGTGATCGACCTTCTAAGGACCAACCACTCCTGTTTATATAGACACCGGAGAGGGCTAGGGTTTACATTGAGTCAGTTACAAGGAAGGAAATGTTATATCTGGATCGCCAAGCTTGTCTTCCACGCAAAGGAGAGTCCCATCCAGACACGGCACGGAGTCTTGAGTCTTGTATCTTCACGCTCCAATTCTCCGGACGAAGCATATAGTCCGGCTGTCCGGATACCCCCTAACCCAGGGCTCCCTCACCAGGTTTTTAGCGAGCCGCAATTGGGCCAGCCTGCGTCTTTCTTGGGCCCGAATGATTGGGGCCTTCACACACTGCGCCAGGCCCAAACTTACACCGGCCTATATTTTAGTTGGGCCTTTTGTCAACCCAGCGCTTAGTTTGGCCCAGGTAGCGTTGGGCCATTAAAAGGCTGAATATTGTACTGGGCTGTTATGACCGAGATGAAACCACGGGCCTTTAGCAGGCCAAAATGCATGTTGGGCCTCAATTTTCACTAGTCGTCGACGGGCCTTCAGCAGGCCGAAATGTAGACCAGGCCTTTTTGGGCCCAGTTTAGCTCACGGGCTGTTACCAGGCCGAAACATATCTCGGGCCTTAGTTGGCCCACTGATATCATGGGCCTTTAAGAGGCCGAAAGCTTAGTACAGGCATCAACGGGCCAAATTACGTGACAGGCCTTTAACAGGCCCAAAGTCACGTTGGGCTTAACTATTGCCACCTTTAGCACGGGCCGTTAGTGGGCCCGATGTCCCATCAGACCATATATGGCCCATGGGCAGCACGGGCCATTCCCAGGCCGAAAGTCACACCAGGCTGAAATGGGCCCATGTCTACATCAGGCCTCTAATATACCGAAAGTCACTGGGCTATAGTTGGGCCCAAATATTCGGCGAACAATTAACGGGCCAAATCTGGCTTCGGGCCGCAAATGGGCCCAAATATTGGGCGAACAATTAACGGGCCAGATCTGGCTTCGGGCCATAAATGGGCCCAAATATTGGGCAAAAAATTAACGGGCCAGATCTGGCTTCGGGCCGTAAATGGGCCTTTGTTAAGCATGTCGTTATTGGGCTGGCCCACTAGTGCCGGGTTAAGTACTATGGGCCTTTGACTGGGTCGGCCTTTTTAACCTATATGGGCTTCTGTTGGGCCCAGCCACGTGACGACATATCATAGGCATGTCTCCTCCAATGGACGGGCGACATCTGGCCCACTTACGAGCTGACAGGTGTTCCCTTTGGCCAATCAGAATTTTACACGTGGAAATTTCCCATTGGTCAGGGCTCTTAACGGGTTATCGGATCCAAAATCCGATCCGATGGCTTAACGGCGTTCCGTTACGGTGGATGCCACGTGTCGGTCACCCTTGATGAAAGCACTTTTGTGACGTGGTATTTATCTTCATGGAAGTGGACACTTCCGTGATGATAATTTTGGTAATGTCATGGAACACTTCTACGACAGCACAGGTATGACTATCTTGATTCTGTCATAAAATTGTCATGGATGTACATGCATGACAGAAAACGCGACCTACTGTGACAAACATGTATCATCACGGAAGTGTATTTTTTTGTAGTGCATGCATGTCACAAAAAATTACGGGGCTGTTTGGATTGTGACTATGTTTGTCTTATGTTGCCACATTATTTTCCCACACTTGCCACACTTGCCTAACCTGAGTTGCTCAAATTGTTAGACACACTTTGGCTTACCTAAGGGAATCTTGCAACAATTTTTGTGTCTATGACATGTGGGGTTCACTGCTAATAAAAAAAATTCTTGTCTTAGGTGTGGCTAATAAAAAAGATTTATATTTAGGAACGGAGGGAGTAGAAAATATAAATAATAATGCATGTTGGGGCAACCCACGTTTCCGCTAATTTTAGCCGTGGGCTTGTCCACAATTTTTACGAGGGGGCGTTTGTTCATTTAATGGAGGGACTTGTAGTACCAGACTTGAACGATACAAAGTGCGACCTGGCACACCGTAACACCACTTGGAACAAGCGGGTAGCTATCTCAAAAAACAATCAACAACTAAAAAAACCGCGACCTAGCATGTAGTAGTGCACAATTTTAAACGATTGTTTTGATGGAGTGAAAAAGGAAAACTACCCCACAACGTATATATAGACCGGAGCCTCCGCGCTTGCTTGCTGGGGTTGCTCTATTCACACACTGTCATCCTCTCCAGATCTAAACAAGATAGGGGTAGTAACACTGTCTTTCTCCCTTCAAAAAACACTGGCTTTCTATCCTCACCGCTGGTTACAGATCTAGACGTATCCCCCTCCGCCGGTGAAGGGGAGGAGGGGCAGTGTTTAGGTCGTCGTCGAAAGCGAGGGAGGAGAGCCACTGCCGGCCGCACCTTTATCTCTGGCCGAGCGCCGACGCGGGAGGTCCTCCGATCCCTTCGTCTTTGCCTATGGGCGGATCCGGCCTCCCGCCGCCCACCTATCCACATCCCGATGACCTTCAGGTATATCTTCATTCGAAACCGCCTTAGCTCTACTTCCCCAGCTTGCTATGTCGCTGCATGTGCATCATTTTCTACCTCTAAGCCCCTCTCGATCGGATGGTCCAACGTCACCTATTTTTTTCTATCGTTAGAGGTAAAGCTACTTCATGGAGTCGAATCTTGTACTCTCTTCGTCCGAAAATACTTGTCATTGAAATGGATATCTAGATGTATTTTAGTTCTAGACACATCCATTTTGATGACAAGTAATTCCGGATGAAGGGAGTTCTTGGTTCGAACAAGAAATAAAGTGGCGGTGGGGGAATTTAGTATGTACATCGGACTTGGTACAAACAGGAAGGAAAGGGGGTGAAAGTAGTACAGATTGGTCATCCAACCGGTCTCTTGGTTGAAAAGGGAAATATAGGGTTAATGCTGTACACAGTGGTATGACCACGACTAGATTTGCTATCCACACATAGGAGTAGGTGGCTAGAGTTAAAAAAATGGGACCAACCCAGATATGTTTCTTGGATGTTTGTTTCTCAGGGCAACAAACTATGAATCACCACTTTATGCCCCTGTTTACATACATGGTGCTGGAGTGCTAGTGCACCCACTGTCCCATGCCCTTATACCAAATATTTAGCTGTTCTTAATCTAATGTCACTGGTAAAAATGAAGCCATGCCACTGTTATAAGCCATGACAAGTTTAGCCAAATGTTTTTGCCTGTAATTGTTTGAGACTCTGACTGTTTCCTCTGTACCTTTTTGTGCAAACAGGGATATCCAATTCACCTAGTTGCTGTTGTGACCTTTTGGTGCACTGCACAAAACTCTTCTTAAAAGAAGTGACTTTTGTGCTGTTTAACTAGAATGTCAGAATGGAATAGTTGATTCATTTCGGTGGAACTGCACAAAGGGAGATCTGTGTTCCAATCCTCATCATCCATATTGGCGCCATAACCTTCCTTTAGGTAAGAATGATATTTAATGCATGTGTTCATCTCTATTTTCCGACTGCCATGAGAAAATAAGTCTATTTTTTACTAGTACACTTGTACTCCCTCACTGAGAAAACCAATTCTGAATTAGAACGCCAATCATGTACTTGGTTTCACCAACTGGTGAGGAGAAAGAGAAACAGAGCATGAAGAGGAAGAAGAAGAAGAATAAACAGTGCCAAGGCGATCTTGCTGAAGCCAGAGGCCTCATTCGAGGCCATTCAAGGGTTCCGACAACGACTACCTTAGATGTGAGATGATCCTCTTGGGAGCCTTCCACTTCTGTTGTCTCACTTAATTAATTAGGAGTACTTAAGTACCACTAATTTATTACTGCTTAATTTTCCTGTTGGAGTTAAACAAATCTTTAGTAGGACCCTATGCTGAATCATGTACGTGTGTATGTTTGAATCATGTGGTGGAGCAGGGAGGGAATATTATTAGTGTCATGACATAATAGTGCTATTGTTTTGCATGTCAATTTATTGCCATTGGTTCAATGAGGCAATGTTTTGCGTATTGTCGATCATGAATTTGATGCTACTATTTGAGGAATATGCTAATGTCTTCCTATCCTTTCTCACTAAGCTAATGAAGGTTTCACCTTCTTCCTACTTGTGCAAACAGGGATCATGTTGTGCCAATCATACATTTTAGTGGAACTACACAAGACAATACGATGAACTGTATCCCAGCCAGTGCTTTAACTCTGTTGGAAGTTCTTGATAATCTTTCGATATAATCTCAGCACTGGTAAACAAGAGTGATTTCAACCATACATTTCAAGTGCACAAAAATATATACTATTGTGTGATTCCAGTGAGTGCTTTATCATCTCTTATGGTACTATAGGAATAAGCTTTTTTCTCTGGTTGGTACGGGCCTAAGGCCTTCATCCATATTAGTTTGCTGCCATCTCTATTTGTATCGTGCTACTATCATGAGAAACTCCTTTATCTTTGCACGTTAAAGTTTTGCAACCTATGATAAATGGCAATGCTTTGAGTGTTGAGCTAATTGGCACTGATTAAATAAACTAATACCTCTCTTTAAGCTAGACTACTATGTTGCTAACTTTACCCATTAAGATAATGAGGGTGCTTCTATTTGTTAGTGTATGTTTCATCAAGTAGTCCCACTATTACAGTAATCTCACTCTCTCAACATATGTGCCAACAGGGATGCTCGATTTTGGTGGAACTGCACAAAAACTTTGGGTGCTTCA
This sequence comes from Triticum aestivum, assembly GCF_018294505.1. NCBI lineage: Eukaryota > Viridiplantae > Streptophyta > Magnoliopsida > Poales > Poaceae > Triticum > Triticum aestivum. The sequence goes on from NC_057798.1 coordinate 281,154,016, forward strand.
TTGCCTTGACAGCTTCCGTCCTTTCGTGCCAGTTGCTAATCTCGGCTTCCTTTCTTCCTTTGCTGTCAGTCGCTTGGCTTATCTCGGCTTCCAGTCCAAGGAAATAGTAATTGATATGCTACCTCACACAGGTTGGTACTGGTCTTTATCCTGATTATTGTGCCTGTCATATGTATTGGTAATTCGGTATTGTGCTACTGTTTGTCGATTTCATAAAGGAGTAATTTGGAGCCTAAACTCGCAGGAAAATCATTACATCGGGTGATCTCAGTAGAAATGCACAAAATGATCAGATGGACAGGTACTTATGTTGCTGCTATGTACTCCAAAGTTCACTCAGACAAGCATCGATGTTGACAAGAAGAAGTACCTCTATTCATTCGGGTATCAATCGGCATCAACCAATTGTCAAACTCCATGTATTAGGAGAGTGAACGCCAAAAATATTACTTGGTGCATAGCCCAAAAAAACGCAGTCCAGTCTTTGGTCCCAACTTGTGCCTTTTGGTTATCAGCACATATGGTAGCGAACTATATGGCATGGAGTCTAAAGATTCCAGACAAGTTGGTTGATGCGTATATTCATCTGGCACTTAATCAGTATGCACGCTAAGGATGCTCCATTTCAATTGATCTGCACAAAAAAATTGGGTGGTTCATTTTCTCAACCGCCTCCTTTCTCGTCTGCAATGTAGAATTTTGGCGAGATACGGGACCAAGATGAGCCAGTAAACTAGTTGGATGAAAGTAGTGGCCAAGTTGCTCAAACCTCCCTCGGCATGAGGCCACTATTTGAGGATAAACCTACAAGCAAAGTTCAGATTGTCTGTGCTCCCTCTTATGTACTCGAAAGTTTACTCGTACAAGAACTAATTTTAGCAAGAAGTACCTCCGATTGAACACCATTTACCAGTCTGTACCCTAGGTAATTAAAGTTCGTCCATGGATCATATTGGCTGTGATCTCAATCATTTCGATGCATAAACATACTGAACATGTGTATATCTGAATCTTTTGTGAATTATGTTTGAATATTGTCATGTGATCTATCAATCATTTGGATGCATAGATATGCTGAGCTTGTGTATGTATGAATCTTTTGAGTTGTTGATAGTGAATGTTGGCTATGAATATGAACGTGTCCTGTGAACCTGAGTTTGATACGAATTTTACCTTTTCTATTGTATTTGTGTGTGAACTTGTTAGTATGCCTACGGTGGGGTATAAAACGCATGTCTCTGTTCTATTTATCTATATATAAGAATAATAATGATGTGTCCAATTTATGTTTTCCCTTCTAACAACATTATATATATTTATATTATTACTATTAACATACATTTTATAGAGACTTATATATACATTATAAAGACATCCCACGTGTTATTAACTTATAAAAGTAAATGTTTAACGAAAGTTAGCAAGGAAAATCCTGGTTGTTTTTGACTCACAGGCAAGGAAAATCCTGGTGATTGCATACAAAAGCTTGCGAAGATTTTAAGGGCCAATTTAATAATAACACGCTCATTTTTATTTTGAGCAATAACTCCCTAATTTTTTACTTATATATATATATAATGTGCCTCTCCGGTTTATTCTTTGATATTAATTGCTCCTTCTAACATAACATTATATATATAACGAGCCCACCTAATACGTGTATTTCAAGGAAGTGCAAATGGGCTGGGATTTCTTAGAAAATATAAATGGGCCTGATTGATGTGAAATTATTTGTTCACCCAGCCCAGCAAATGGACTGTACATTCTAGAAAACATGGGTTAAATATATGCCACATTTTTGCAGGCTGACATGTGGGCCAATAGGTCGAAGCCTACGCAGGGCGTTGTCAACTTGGTCAGCAAATGATTGTGTCATCCACAACCATTGGATTTATATCCAACGGCTGACATGCACCTTCAATCTCTCATCTTCCTCCTCCAGCATCGCCGGGACCGCCTGGTCCGGCCTCCGGCGGCTAGCGGCTCTTCTTAGCATGCATCGCTGCGAAGCGCTACCCCACCGCCGGCCAGGCTATCCCTCCACCCCTCGACACCTCCTGTTATTCTCCACAAACTACAGCCCCACGCCGCAACAGAACCAGTTATAACCCTTCTCCTCCTCTCAATCTGTGACTCCACTATCGCGTCTTCCCATCTCCGAGTCCTTCCCGTCCGGGGCCTTGCTGTCGTCCACCGCCTCGCTGCGCTCGGTGCAGCGTGGTCAACAAACGAGAGTCGTCGAAAGAGGACTGTACATGGAGAGCCTGACGGCTGGGAACCACGAGGTCCATGGTCGCACGCAAGGAAAGTTCCTCCTTATTAAGCTGAAAAAAAATGTTTCCTCCACTAGATAGCTAGGACCCACCGGTTGTATCTTCGCACAGAAGGAAGTGCCTCCTTGTTTAGCGAAAATAATTATTCATCCTGTTGACAGCTGGGACCCGTCAGATTTGGTGGCTGACTTGTGGGCCAACTAAGCAGACGTGTACGCATGGATCTGTCAACTTAATCAACAAATGATTCTAGTAGCTGGATCGTTGGATGTTAATCCAACAACCGTGCTCCTTCTTAAACCTCTCTTCTTGCTCCTGTCTCCCGTGGGCGGCACCGCGGCTGTGCTGCCGCGCACCCTAACCAGCGAAGTTTCTCACTCCTCTCCATGTGCGACTCCACTGCCCCGTCTTCCCCATCTCCAGGTCGTTCCAGTCTGGTTGCGCTCGGCACGGTGTGGTCAACATGGCCAACAACCGAGAGTCATCGGAAGATGACTGTACGCGAGAGGCTGATAGTGGGGACGCACCACGCCCATGGACGCATGCATGCAATGGAACGCAGCATGGTCAACGTGGTCAAGGAACGACTTCCATCGGAAGAATAATATACGTGGAGAATCTGACAGCTGGGTCCACCGCCGCAGCAAGTAAGTTCCTCCTTATTACACGGAAAATAATGATTCCTCCAACTGACAGCAGGGACCCACTAGACGGGTCAGCGTATTTTGTGAAAAAAAAACGTTTGGCCCCTGACTGCTGGGACCCACCTGATGGGGCACCGTATTTCATGAAAAAAACAATCCCCCCGCTGTTAGTTCGGACCCACCGGAAGTGCCTCCTTATTAAGCAGAAAAAATGAATACCCCCCTGCTAGCTGGGACCCACCTTGGTGGGAGGCTGACTTGTGGGCCCACTAAGTTGACGGGAATGGAGGGCTTTGTCAACTTAGTCAATATGAACGATTCTAGCTGTAGTGACCGTACAATGTCCATCCAACGACCATCGTGCTTCTTCAACGTCTGATCTTCTTGCTCCAGCCGCCCAAAGCAGCGCTGATCGTGCCGCCTGCTCCTGCCTCCCTTGGCCGGCTGTGATGCCGTGGAGGCCGCACCGCCCCCTACTACTCTCGCCGCTGGCTAGGCCATCCCTCCACTCACCCACACCCCCTGTTATTTTGTGGCGACGACAGCCTCACACCGCAGCCGAACAAGTGAACCCTCATACTCCTCTACGCGTGGGCATCCACTGCCGCATCTTCCACGGCTCCGCTTCGTCCCCTTCCTAGGCCTCACCGTCTTCCACTGCCGTGGTGCTCTCGACGCGGCGTGGTCAATGTGGTTAACGACCGAATTCCATCGGAAGAGTACTATACGTGGAGAGGCTAACAGCTGGGTCCACGGTAGCCGCAACGAAGTGCCTCCTTATTATGCGGAAAATAATTATTCCTCCACCTGACAGCAGGGACCCACCGGACGGGCCACCAATATTTTGCGAAAAAACGTTTCCCCCTGACTGTTGGGACCCACCGGATGGGACATCGTATTTCGCAAAAAAAACGTTCCCCCCGCTATCAGCTTGGACCCACCGGAAGTGCCTCCTTATTACGCACAAAAAAATTAGTACTTCCCCGGCTAGCTGGGACTCACCTTTGTGGGAGGCTGACTTGTGGGCCTACTAAGTTGACGGGGACGAAGGTTTTTGTCAACCTAGTCAATATGAACGATTCTAGCTCCAGTGACCATACAATGTCCATCCAACGGCCGTAGTGCTTCTTCAACCTCTGGTCTTCTTGCTCCAGCCGCCCAAAGCAGCACCGGTCGTGTCGCATGCTCCGCCTCCCGTGGCCGGCTGTGCTACCGCGGAGGCCGCACCGCCCCTACTATTCCCACCGCTGGCCAGGCCCTGCGGCGACGACAACTTCACACCGCAACCAAACCAGTGAACCCTCGTACTCCTCTCCGCGCGGGCTTCCACTGCCGCGTCTTCCCCGGCTCCGCGTCATCCCCTTCCTAGGCCTTACCGTTGTCCACCGCCGTGGTGCTCTCCACGCGGCGTGGTCAACATTGTCAAGGAACGACTTCCATCGAAAGAGTACTGTACGTGGAGAGGCTGACAGCTGGGTCCATGGCCACAGCCCAGTTTTTTTGTGATTTGCCATGTAAGTCGCTTTGTCAGGCATGTTGGGCTGCAAATCTTTCAAGAAAAGGAGAGCTTTCATTCGGCTGGCCGAGAAAATGGCCCATCAATAATGAGAAATGGGTTGTACATTTTTAAAACACATCAAACCGGCAATTAGTTTCAAATATCTTTTTTTCATTTCGAGATTTTAAATTACATTAATTTTTATGCGTGGAGAATTTATTGGATTTTATATTGATATACATTTATTATTAAAATTAGTTTGAATGTGAGTCGAAATTTCAGGATTAAAAACAGTTCGTATCGCACTAATATATGCAAAATTTTGTATAATTTTTTAATAGTGGCCACAATATGGGCTGTAATGCTAACAAAAAGAATATGTGATCGAAAAAAACCTTAAGAATTAGCAAATGGGCTCTAAATTATTAGAAATAATGGCAGGTGGGTTGTATGCTGTTTTCCACAGATTTGAGGCTTTCCTAAAAAAAGGTTGACGCACAAGTAGTGACTGTTGGATGTCCATCCAACGGCCGTCGTGCTTCTTCAATCTCTGCTCTTCCTACTCCAACCGCTCAAACAAGCGCCGGAGGGACTACCTGCTCCCTCCAAAATGCATGTTGGGCCTCAATTTTCACTAGTCGTCGACGGGCCTTCAGCAGGCCGAAATGTAGACCAGGCCTTTTTGGGCCCAGTTTAGCTCACGGGCTGTTACCAGGCCGAAACATATCTCGGGCCTTAGTTGGCCCACTGATATCATGGGCCTTTAAGAGGCCGAAAGCTTAGTACAGGCATCAACGGGCCAAATTACGTGACAGGCCTTTAACAGGCCCAAAGTCACGTTGGGTTTAACTATTGCCACCTTTAGCACGGGCCGTTAGTGGGCCCGATGTCCCATCAGACCATATATGGCCCATGGGCAGCACGGGCCATTCCCAGGCCGAAAGTCACACCAGGCTGAAATGGGCCCATGTCTACATCAGGCCTCTAATATGCCGAAAGTCACTGGGCTATAGTTGGGCCCAAATATTCGGCGAACAATTAACGGGCCAAATCTGGCTTCGGGCCACAAATGGGCCCAAATATTGGGCGAACAATTAACGGGCCAGATCTGGCTTCGGGCCATAAATGGGCCCAAATATTGGGCAAAAAATTAACGGGCCAGATCTGGCTTCGGGCCGTAAATGGGCCTTTGTTAAGCATGTCGTTATTGGGCTGGCCCACTAGTGCCTGGTTAAGTACTATGGGCCTTTGACTGGGTCGGCCTTTTTAACCTATATGGGCTTCTGTTGGGCCCAGCCACGTGACGACATATCATAGGCATGTCTCCTCCAATGGACGGGCGACATCTGGCCCACTTACGAGCTGACAGGTGTTCCCTTTGGCCAATCAGAATTTTACACGTGGAAATTTCCCATTGGTCAGGGCTCTTAACGGGTTATCGGATCCAAAATCCGATCCGATGGCTTAACGGCGTTCCGTTACGGTGGATGCCACGTGTCGGTCACCCTTGATGAAAGCACTTTTGTGACGTGGTATTTATCTTCATGGAAGTGGACACTTCCGTGATGATAATTTTGGTAATGTCATGGAACACTTCTACGATAGCACAGGTATGACTATCTTGATTCTGTCATAAAATCGTCATGGATGTACATGCATGACAGAAAACGCGTCCTACTGTGACAAACATGTATCATCACGGAAGTGTATTTTTTTGTAGTGCATGCATGTCACAAAAAATTACGGGGCTGTTTGGATTGTGACTATGTTTGTCTTATGTTGCCACATTATTTTCCCACACTTGCCACACTTGCCTAACCTGAGTTGCTCAAATTGTTAGACACACTTTGGCTTACCTAAGGGAATCTTGCAACAATTTTTGTGTCTATGACATGTGGGGTTCACTGCTAATAAAAAAATTCTTGTCTTAGGTGTGGCTAATAAAAAAGATTTATATTTAGGAACGGAGGGAGTAGAAAATATAAATAATAATGCATGTTGGGGCAACCCACGTTTCCGCTAATTTTAGCCGTGGGCTTGTCCACAATTTTTACGAGGGGGCGTTTGTTCATTTAATGGAGGGACTTGTAGTACCAGACTTGAACGATACAAAGTGCGACCTGGCACACCGTAACACCACTTGGAACAAGCGGGTAGCTATCTCAAAAAACAATCAACAACTAAAAAAACCGCGACCTAGCATGTAGTAGTGCACAATTTTAAACGATTGTTTTGATGGAGTGAAAAAGGAAAACTACCCCACAACGTATATATAGGCCGGAGCCTCCGCGCTTGCTTGCTGGGGTTGCTCTATTCACACACTCTCATCCTCTCCAGATCTAAACAAGATAGGGGTAGTAACACTGTCTTTCTCCCTTCAAAAAACACTGGCTTTCTATCCTCACCGCTGGTTACAGATCTAGACGTATCCCCCTCCGCCGGTGAAGGGGAGGAGGGGCAGTGTTTAGGTCGTCGTCGAAAGCGAGGGAGGAGAGCCACTGCCGGCCGCACCTTTATCTCTGGCCGAGTGCCGGCGCGGGAGGTCCTCCGATCCCTTCGTCTTTGCCTATGGGCGGATCCGGCCTCCCGCCGCCCACCTATCCACATCCCGATGACCTTCAGGTATATCTTCATTCGAAACCGCCTTAGCTCTACTTCCCCAGCTTGCTATGTCGCTGCATGTGCATCATTTTCTACCTCTAAGCCCCTCTCGATCGGATGGTCCAACGTCACCTATTTTTTTCTATCGTTAGAGGTAAAGCTACTTCATGGAGTCGAATCTTGTACTCTCTTCGTCCGAAAATACTTGTCATTGAAATGGATATCTAGATGTATTTTAGTTCTAGACACATCCATTTTGATGACAAGTAATTCCGGATGAAGGGAGTTCTTGGTTCGAACAAGAAATAAAGTGGCGGTGGGGGAATTTAGTATGTACATCGGACTTGGTACAAACAGGAAGGAAAGGGGGTGAAAGTAGTACAGATTGGTCATCCAACCGGTCTCTTGGTCGAAAAGGGAAATATAGGGTTAATGCTGTACACAGTGGTATGACCACGACTAGATTTGCTATCCACACATAGGAGTAGGTGGCTAGAGTTAAAAAAATGGGACCAACCCAGATATGTTTCTTGGATGTTTGTTTCTCAGGGCAACAAACTATGAATCACCACTTTATGCCCCTGTTTACATACATGGTGCTGGAGTGCTAGTGCACCCACTGTCCCATGCCCTTATACCAAATATTTAGCTGTTCTTAATCTAATGTCACTGGTAAAAATGAAGCCATGCCACTGTTATAAGCCATGACAAGTTTAGCCAAATGTTTTTGCCTGTAATTGTTTGAGACTCTGACTGTTTCCTCTGTACCTTTTTGTGCAAACAGGGATATCCAATTCACCTAGTTGCTGTTGTGACCTTTTGGTGCACTGCACAAAACTCTTCTTAAAAGAAGTGACTTTTGTGCTGTTTAACTAGAATGTCAGAATGGAATAGTTGATTCATTTCGGTGGAACTGCACAAAGGGAGATCTGTGTTCCAATCCTCATCATCCATATTGGCGCCATAACCTTCCTTTAGGTAAGAATGATATTTAATGCATGTGTTCATCTCTATTTTCCGACTGCCATGAGAAAATAAGTCTATTTTTTACTAGTACACTTGTACTCCCTCACTGAGAAAACCAATTCTGAATTAGAACGCCAATCATGTACTTGGTTTCACCAACTGGTGAGGAGAAAGAGAAACAGAGCATGAAGAGGAAGAAGAAGAAGAATAAACAGTGCCAAGGCGATCTTGCTGAAGCCAGAGGCCTCATTCGAGGCCATTCAAGGGTTCCGACAACGACTACCTTAGATGTGAGATGATCCTCTTGGGAGCCTTCCACTTCTGTTGTCTCACTTAATTAATTAGGAGTACTTAAGTACCACTAATTTATTACTGCTTAATTTTCCTGTTGGAGTTAAACAAATCTTTAGTAGGACCCTATGCTGAATCATGTACGTGTGTATGTTTGAATCATGTGGTGGAGCAGGGAGGGAATATTATTAGTGTCATGACATAATAGTGCTATTGTTTTGCATGTCAATTTATTGCCATTGGTTCAATGAGGCAATGTTTTGCGTATTGTCGATCATGAATTTGATGCTACTATTTGAGGAATATGCTAATGTCTTCCTATCCTTTCTCACTAAGCTAATGAAGGTTTCACCTTCTTCCTACTTGTGCAAACAGGGATCATGTTGTGCCAATCATACATTTTAGTGGAACTACACAAGACAATACGATGAACTGTATCCCAGCCAGTGCTTTAACTCTGTTGGAAGTTCTTGATAATCTTTCGATATAATCTCAGCACTGGTAAACAAGAGTGATTTCAACCATACATTTCAAGTGCACAAAAATATATACTATTGTGTGATTCCAGTGAGTGCTTTATCATCTCTTATGGTACTATAGGAATAAGCTTTTTTCTCTGGTTGGTACGGGCCTAAGGCCTTCATCCATATTAGTTTGCTGCCATCACTATTTGTATCGTGCTACTATCATGAGAAACTCCTTTATCTTTGCACGTTAAAGTTTTGCAACCTATGATAAATGGCAATGCTTTGAGTGTTGAGCTAATTGGCACTGATTAAATAAACTAATACCTCTCTTTAAGCTAGACTACTATGTTGCTAACTTTACCCATTAAGATAATGAGGGTGCTTCTATTTGTTAGTGTATGTTTCATCAAGTAGTCCCACTATTACAGTAATCTCACTCTCTCAACATATGTGCCAACAGGGATGCTCGATTTTGGTGGAACTGCACAAAAACTTTGGGTGCTTCATTGCCTTGACAGCTTCCGTCCTTTCGTGCCAGTCGCTAATCTCGGCTTCCTTTCTTCCTTTGCTGTCAGTCGCTTGGCTTATCTCGGCTTCCAGTCCAAGGAAATAGTAATTGATATGCTACCTCACACAGGTTGGTACTGGTCTTTATCCTGATTATTGTGCCTGTCATATGTATTGGTAATTCGGTATTGTGCTACTGTTTGTCGATTTCATAAAGGAGTAATTTGGAGCCTAAACTCGCAGGAAAATCATTACATCGGGTGATCTCAGTAGAAATGCACAAAATGATCAGATGGACAGGTACTTATGTTGCTGCTATGTACTCCAAAGTTCACTCAGACAAGCATCGATGTTGACAAGAAGAAGTACCTCTATTCATTCGGGTATCAATCGGCATCAACCAATTGTCAAACTCCATGTATTAGTAGAGTGAACGCCAAAAATATTACTTGGTGCATAGCCCAAAAAAACGCAGTCCAGTCTTTGGTCCCAACTTGTGCCTTTTGGTTATCAGCACATATGGTAGCGAACTATATGGCATGGAGTCTAAAGATTCCAGACAAGTTGGTTGATGCGTATATTCATCTGGCACTTAATCAGTATGCACGCTAAGGATGCTCCATTTCAATTGATCTGCACAAAAAAATTGGGTGGTTCATTTTCTCAACCGCCTCCTTTCTCGTCTGCAATGTAGAATTTTGGCGAGATACGGGACCAAGATGAGCCAGTAAACTAGTTGGATGAAAGTAGTGGCCAAGTTGCTCAAACCTCCCTCGGCATGAGGCCACTATTTGAGGATAAACCTACAAGCAAAGTTCAGATTGTCTGTGCTCCCTCTTATGTACTCGAAAGTTTACTCGTACAAGAACTAATTTTAGCAAGAAGTACCTCCGATTGAACACCATTTACCAGTCTGTACCCTAGGTAATTAAAGTTCGTCCATGGATCATATTGGCTGTGATCTCAATCATTTCGATGCATAAACATACTGAACATGTGTATATCTGAATCTTTTGTGAATTATGTTTGAATATTGTCATGTGATCTATCAATCATTTGGATGCATAGATATGCTGAGCTTGTGTATGTATGAATCTTTTGAGTTGTTGATAGTGAATGTTGGCTATGAATATGAACGTGTCCTGTGAACCTGAGTTTGATACGAATTTTACCTTTTCTATTGTATTTGTGTGTGAACTTGTTAGTATGCCTACGGTGGGGTATAAAACGCATGTCTCTGTTCTATTTATCTATATATAAGAATAATAATGATGTGTCCAATTTATATTTTCCCTTCTAACAACATTATATATATTTATATTATTACTATTAACATACATTTTATAGAGACTTATATATACATTATAAAGACATCCCACGTGTTATTAACTTATAAAAGTAAATGTTTAACGAAAGTTGGCAAGGAAAATCCTGGTTGTTTTTGACTCACAGGCAAGGAAAATCCTGGTGATTGCATACAAAAGCTTGCGAAGATTTTAAGGGCCAATTTAATAATAACACGCTCATTTTTATTTTGAGCAATAACTCCCTAATTTTTTACTTATATATATATATAATGTGCCTCTCCGGTTTATTCTTTGATATTAATTGCTCCTTCTAACATAACATTATATATATAACGAGCCCACCTAATACGTGTATTTCAAGGAAGTGCAAATGGGCTGGGATTTCTTAGAAAATATAAATGGGCCTGATTGATGTGAAATTATTTGTTCACCCAGCCCAGCAAATGGACTGTACATTCTAGAAAACATGGGTTAAATATATGCCACATTTTTGCAGGCTGACATGTGGGCCAATAGGTCGAAGCCTACGCAGGGCGTTGTCAACTTGGTCAGCAAATGATTGTGTCATCCACAACCATTGGATTTATATCCAACGGCTGACATGCACCTTCAATCTCTCATCTTCCTCCTCCAGCATCGCCGGGACCGCCTGGTCCGGCCTCCGGCGGCTAGCGGCTCTTCTTAGCATGCATCGCTGCGAAGCGCTACCCCACCGCCGGCCAGGCTATCCCTCCACCCCTCGACACCTCCTGTTATTCTCCACAAACTACAGCCCCACGCCGCAACAGAACCAGTTATAACCCTTCTCCTCCTCTCAATCTGTGACTCCACTATCGCGTCTTCCCATCTCCGAGTCCTTCCCGTCCGGGGCCTTGCTGTCGTCCACCGCCTCGCTGCGCTCGGTGCAGCGTGGTCAACAAACGAGAGTCGTCGAAAGAGGACTGTACATGGAGAGCCTGACGGCTGGGAACCACGAGGTCCATGGTCGCACGCAAGGAAAGTTCCTCCTTATTAAGCTGAAAAAAATGTTTCCTCCACTAGATAGCTGGGACCCACCGGTTGTATCTTCGCACAGAAGGAAGTGCCTCCTTGTTTAGCGAAAATAATTATTCATCCTGTTGACAGCTGGGACCCGTCAGATTTGGTGGCTGACTTGTGGGCCAACTAAGCAGACGTGTACGCATGGATCTGTCAACTTAATCAACAAATGATTCTAGTAGCTGGATCGTTGGATGTTAATCCAACAACCGTGCTCCTTCTTAAACCTCTCTTCTTGCTCCTGTCTCCCGTGGGCGGCACCGCGGCTGTGCTGCCGCGCACCCTAACCAGCGAAGTTTCTCACTCCTCTCCATCTGCGACTCCACTGCCCCGTCTTCCCCATCTCCAGGTCGTTCCAGTCTGGGTGCGCTCGGCACGGTGTGGTCAACATGGCCAACAACCGAGAGTCATCGGAAGATGACTATACGCGAGAGGCTGATAGTGGGGACGCACCACGCCCATGGACGCATGCATGCAATGGAACGCAGCATGGTCAACGTGGTCAAGGAACGACTTCCATCGGAAGAATAATATACGTGGAGAATCTGACAGCTGGGTCCACCGCCGCAGCAAGTAAGTTCCTCCTTATTACACGGAAAATAATGATTCCTCCAACTGACAGCAGGGACCCACTAGACGGGTCACCGTATTTTGTGAAAAAAAAAACGTTTGGCCCCTGACTGCTGGGACCCACCTGATGGGGCACCGTATTTCATGAAAAAAACAATCCCCCCGCTGTTAGTTCGGACCCACCGGAAGTGCCTCCTTATTAAGCAGAAAAAATGAATACCCCCCTGCTAGCTGGGACCCACCTTGGTGGGAGGCTGACTTGTGGGACCACTAAGTTGACGGGAATGGAGGGCTTTGTCAACTTAGTCAATATGAACGATTCTAGCTGTAGTGACCGTACAATGTCCATCCAACGACCATCGTGCTTCTTCAACGTCTGATCTTCTTGCTCCAGCCGCCCAAAGCAGCGCTGATCGTGCCGCCTGCTCCTGCCTCCCATGGCCGGCTGTGATGCCGTGGAGGCCGCACCGCCCCCTACTACTCTCGCCGCTGGCTAGGCCATCCCTCCACTCACCCACACCCCCTGTTATTTTGTGGCGACGACAGCCTCACACCGCAGCCGAACAAGTGAACCCTCATACTCCTCTACGCGTGGGCATCCACTGCCGCATCTTCCACGGCTCCGCTTCGTCCCCTTCCTAGGCCTCACCGTCTTCCACTGCCGTGGTGCTCTCGACGCGGCGTGGTCAATGTGGTTAACGACCGAATTCCATCGGAAGAGTACTATACGTGGAGAGGCTAACAGCTGGGTCCACGGTAGCCGCAACGAAGTGCCTCCTTATTATGCGGAAAATAATTATTCCTCCACCTGACAGCAGGGACCCACCGGACGGGCCACCAATATTTTGCGAAAAAACGTTTCCCCCTGACTGTTGGGACCCACCGGATGGGACATCGTATTTCGCAAAAAAAACGTTCCCCCCGCTATCAGCTTGGACCCACCGGAAGTGCCTCCTTATTACACACAAAAAAATTAGTACTTCCCCGGCTAGCTGGGACTCACCTTTGTGGGAGGCTGACTTGTGGGCCTACTAAGTTGACGGGGACGAAGGTTTTTGTCAACCTAGTCAATATGAACGATTCTAGCTCCAGTGACCATACAATGTCCATCCAACGGCCGTAGTGCTTCTTCAACCTCTGGTCTTCTTGCTCCAGCCGCCCAAAGCAGCACCGGTCGTGTCGCATGCTCCGCCTCCCGTGGCCGGCTGTGCTACCGCGGAGGCCGCACCGCCCCTACTATTCCCACCGCTGGCCAGGCCCTGCGGCGACGACAGCCTCACACCGCAACCAAACCAGTGAACCCTCGTACTCCTCTCCGCGCGGGCTTCCACTGCCGCGTCTTCCCCGGCTCCGCGTCATCCCCTTCCTAGGCCTTACCGTTGTCCACCGCCGTGGTGCTCTCCACGCGGCGTGGTCAACATTGTCAAGGAACGACTTCCATCGAAAGAGTACTGTACGTGGAGAGGCTGACAGCTGGGTCCATGGCCACAGCCCAGTTTTTTTGTGATTTGCCAAGTAAGTCGCTTTGTCAGGCATGTTGGGCTGCAAATCTTTCAAGAAAAGGAGAGCTTTCATTCGGCTGGCCGAGAAAATGGCCCATCAATAATGAGAAATGGGTTGTACATTTTTAAAACACATCAAACCGGCAATTAGTTTCAAATATCTTTTTTTCATTTCGAGATTTTAAATTACATTAATTTTTATGCGTGGAGAATTTATTGGATTTTATATTGATATACATTTATTATTAAAATTAGTTTGAATGTGAGTCGAAATTTCAGGATTAAAAACAGTTCGTATCGCACTAATATATGCAAAATTTTGTATAATTTTTTAATAGTGGCCACAATATGGGCTGTAATGCTAACAAAAAGAATATGGGATCGAAAAAAACCTTAAGAATTAGCAAATGGGCTCTAAATTATTAGAAATAATGGCAGGTGGGTTGTATGCTGTTTTCCACAGATTTGAGGCTTTCCTAAAAAATGGTTGACGCACAAGTAGTGACTGTTGGATGTCCATCCAACGGCCGTCGTGCTTCTTCAATCTCTGCTCTTCCTACTCCAACCGCTCAAACAAGCGCCGGAGGGACTACCTGCTCCCTCCTCCCCATGGCCGGCTGTGCTGCCGCGCAGGCCTTACCTCCCCACCGTACTCCCATCGCTGGCCTAGCCATCCCTCTACTCACCCACACCTGCTGTTATTCTCTGGCGACGGCAGACGAACCAGTAAACCCTCGTACAGTCATACTCCCCTCCGCGTGGGAAACAACTGTCGAGTCTTCCCTGCCTCCATGTCATTCCCTTCCTAGGCCTTGCCGTCGTCCACCGCCCTGGTGCTCTCGGCGCGGCCTGGTCAACATGGTCAACGACCGACATGCATCTGAAGTGGATTGTACGTGGAGAGGCCGACAGCTGGGTCCACTGTCGCACGCAAGGAAATGCCTCCTTATTACGCGCAAAATAATGATTCCTCCACCTGACATCACGGACCCACCAAAAGGGCCTCTGTATTTCGCGAAAAAAACGTTACCATCGCTGACAGCTCGGACCCACCAGCTATATCTTCGCATGCAAGGAAGTGTCTCCTTATTACGCACAAAAAATGAATATTCCCCCTATTAGTTGGGACCCAGTATAGTTGGAGGCTGACTTGTGGGCCTACTAAGTTGACGGGGACAGAGGGCTTTGTCAACTTAGTCAATATGCACGATTCTAGCTCCAGTGAACATACGATGTCCATCCAATGGCCGTAGTGCTTCTTCAATCTTTGGTCCTCTTGCTCCAGCCGCCCAAACCAGTGTCGGTCGTGCCTCGTGCTACTCCCTCCCATGGCCGGCTGCGATGCGGCTGAGGCCTCACTGCTGCCTACTACTCCCACCGCTGGCCAGGCCATCCCTCTACTCACCCACACCCCCTATTATTCTGCGGTGATGGCAGCCTCACACTGCAGTGAACCAGTGAACCCTCGTACTCCTCTACGCGTGGGCATCCACTGCCGCATTTTCCCCAGCACCACGTTGTCCCCTTCCTAGGCCTCGCCGTCATCCACCGTCCTGGTGCTCTCGGTGCGGCGTGGTCAAGGAACGTCTTCCATCAGACGTGGACTGTACTTGGAGAGGCTGACAGCTGGGTCCACGGCCGCAGCAAGGAAGTGCCTCCTTATTACGCGCAAAATAGTTATTCCTCCACCTGACAGCGGGGACCCACTGGACGGGCCACCGTATTTCGCGAAAAAAACGTTTCCCCCCTGACTGCTGGGACCCACCAGCTACACCTTCGCACGCAAGGAAGTGCGTCCGGGCAAAAAAACGATTCGCCCTCCTGACTCCTGGGACCCACCAGCTACATCTTCGCACGCAAGGAAGTGCGTCCGGGCAAAAAAAAAAACGATTCGCCCCCCTGACTACTGGGACCCACCAGCTACATCTTTATAGGGAAGGAAGTGCCTGACAGTCGGAACCCACCTGGTCGAAGCGTACATAGCATTGTCATTCTGGTCGCGAACGTGTACGTACATACTGGTCGTTGTAGAGGCACGCACATGTCATAGTAGAGGCACGCACGTAGCATCTACACGTACGTACGACGGCTAGGGTGCAAGAAAGAAAATATGGCCACATATGTGTACATACGGACGGGGTCTCGAACGCCTACTCGCGCATACGTACGGCCAGGGCTCATGTACATGGCTGGGTCGGAATGGAGAAATAGCATCGTCGTCGTGTTCATGGGCGCCAACCGGCTGGGTCGGAACGGAATGCATCGTCGTGTTCATCGGGAGGGCTTGGATGGAACAGGTGATGGAAGCGAGGCCTAGCGTATCGCAGAACGGAAGAAACGGCCTTGTGTTCGACCGGCCACGTTCGAAACGGGATCCTGTTCATCGTGAGGGGTGTGGCGTACTGCAAAACGGAGGAAACAGACTTCCTATGGTCGAAACGGGGGTCCTGTTGATCGGGAGGGGTGTGGCGCACTGCAAAACGGAGGAAACGGACCTCCTACGGTCGAAACGGGGGTCCTGTTGATCGGGAGTGGTGTGGCGTACAGCAAAACGGACGAAACGGACTTGTGTTGGAGCGCTACGGTCGAAACGGGGGTCCTGTTCATCGGGAGGGATGTGGTGTACCGCAAAACGGGACTCCACTGGATACTGTTCATCTCCACCGTCGACCTCCTCTAGCCTCCACGGGCTACCGTCGACCTCTTCCAGCCTCCACGGGCCCCTGTTCATCCAGCCTCCACCGCGCGCTACTCCACCGGCTACTGTTCAACCACCCCTCCACGGGCACCCCTCCACCGTCTACTGTTCATCCAGCCCTCCACACCACGGGGTCCTATTCATCCAGAGGCAACGCCACCGCTCACTATTTATCCACCCCCCCCCGCAACACTCACTGTTCATCCAGAGAGGCAGCATCGATCGGCTTCAGTTAGCAGCAGTAGCGAAGGGATCACCCGATCGGGTTCAGTTAACAGCCATCGATCGATCGCTCGGGTTCAGTAACACGTAGCCTGCAGTGCAATCGCTCGGGTTTAGTTAGAGCCCAATGCCTCGCTCGGGTTCAGTTAGAGCCAACGCCTTGCACACACACGCGTACGTGTACGAGAGAAATGCGCATCGCTCGGCCCCCGACCACCCACCGTAACCGGGAACTCCCCGAAAATTTCCTCGCCCTCGATTCTACCACGGTTTTTTTGTCATGGACGGCCCAAAGAATGTCATGCATCTGCGTCTCCGGCCTGCCCAGGATGAAAAGCCCATTTTCTGTCATGATTTTTTTCATAGTAGTAGGAGCCTGCCACATCTATGATAATACCTGGTTTTGTCACAATTATCGTCATAGAAGTGTCATATGTATGACAGAAAAAAAAATCGTTCGGCCCAAAATGTCACGGATGTGTCTTTTTTTTGTAGTGCTCCAAAATAGTGGGATCACTAATTCCTAAAGTTGAGACTCTTCCAAACCCACTTTAGATGATAGTATTATTCATACTCCAAAAGATATAAGTGAAGTTCGTGGAGCATTCTACAATTAATATAGACTAACCAATATCCAAGCTCAAAATATACAAGTGAAGCACACGAAGCATTCTATAAAACCATACTCAAAAGATTTAATTGAAGCACAAAGAGAATTCTATAAGGTCATACTCAAAAGATATTAGTGAAGCACATGAAGCATTCTATAAATATATGAAGGGCTATCTCATACTAGCATGGTTCTTAAAGAAAAATAAAAACACAAAGGACAAAAATCATGTGAACAAAACAAAAACCGAGATATACCGATAATTGTTGAAGAAGAAAGATGGGATGCCAACCAGGGCATGCCCAAGCTTAGATGCTTTAGTATCCTTTAAATATTTACTTGGGGTGCCTTGGGAATCCTCAAGCTTGAACTCTTGCCTCTCTTTATTCTTCTCACATCGGTAACTCCTCGTTCCTCGAACACTTCATCCACACAAAAACTTAACAAAAACTTTGTGTGATCCGTTAGTATAATAAAGAAAATCACTACCTTTAGGTGCTGTTGAAAACTCATTCCAATTTCATATATCTACTGTATTCCTACTTCACCATGGTTCATACCCCCCGATACTACCCATAGATTCATGAAAATAAGCGAACAACACATAGGAAACATAATCTGTCAAAAATAGGACAGTCTGTAGTAATCTGGAAATTCGGTAAACTTCTGTAACTCCAAAAATTCTAAAAGAAATATGAAAATTTAAAAAAATTGTACATAGCTAATGTGCAAAAAGTTTCAGACCCAATTGACTTTCTAGTAAAAAATGTAAATTCACGCACTACAGCCAAAGTTTCTGTTTTTGTACTGCATATAGTAAACAAGCAATCTAATCATCCTAAAACCAGAGCTTGGCACATTATTTTTATAATACAATGGATATATACAAGGGGATAATTATTTTCAGAGAAACTTCCATGAAAAATTCTACATTGTTTCCATGAGCATGAACACAAGTGTTCAAGGTCGACCCTCACTTCTCCAATGCATAACTTTCCAATCGCTTCTCTTTTGGAAAACCCTTTTTGTATTTTCATTTAAATTTTTTTATGTTTCACCCACAAATAAGCAAAACTAACAAGGGAAAACAAAATCTACTTAGTGAAGAAAGCAAACAAGCATACACGAAAATATCAACCCCATGCTATTGCTCCCCGGCAACGGCGCCAGAAAAGAGCTTGATAATCCCCAATTGCAGGGATCATCGTAGCAATTCCCAAAGGTGGAAGTGATAAGTATGGAGTGTCGAACCCGCAAGGAGCTAAAGGTAAGATGTAACACCCCGAGACCGACGCTCCAGAAGACTTCCAGCTATTCCGAGTTTCGTCGTGTGATTTGTTTTATTTGTTGCATTCATCCTTGCATCATGTGCATTGCATCATGCCATCATGCCATTTAATTTTTAAAACTCAACTAAATAAATTGTATGGATTTTTCGATCCATTTAAATCGAGGGACTCACATGGTGACTTCTCTTTATAACATATCCTCCAATATTAGGGAGCTATATTAAATATTCCACTATTTTGGAATCACCAAAACACACTTACAAAATAATTTCGTTCCTTTTCTGCTTCAAGTTTGGTCTCCAACTTTGCCATTTATTCTTTCATCATTTTCCGGAGCTCCACCAAAAATCCGAACATTTTTGGACCTTCCCAACCCTCACTTCCTATTCAAATCATTTGAATTAAACTCAAATGAATTTGAATTTAAATCTTGCAATCATGGCCTTCCTATTTTTCTTGGATCAAACTCATTTTTGCGAGTCCGGGAAAATTATCCCCTTGCGCATTTTCTTTCCCTAACCCTCCTTTTCTTGTCCTCTCTCTTTTTGCTTTTCTGTTAAAGAAAATATAAGAGAGAGAAGAGAGAGGTAAGCCCAGCCGGCCTCTTGGGCCTGTCTAACCAGGCCGGCCCATTTGCTTCTAAGGCTCAGCCGCCTCCGCTGAGAACCCTAGCCTGTTCCCCCGATTCTATCTCTCCCTCGAACCCCCTCCTCGTCCTCCCTCAGCGCCGCACCCGATCCCATCGCCCCTCTCCTCGATCTCCTCCTTCCCCTCCTGTGCGCCTCCACCTCGCCCTTCCTTCTCCCCTGCATCGTGGCCTTCCTCCGCCTCGAGAGGCTCCCGAGCCGCCGTCGCCCGGATCCTCGTCGCCAACCCTGCCGCCATTGGTGACCTCGACGCGCCCGCACCTGATCTGCTCGAGCGCGACCCCGCCGCCTCGCGCCTCCACCTCCTCGCCGGCCACCCGCAGCTCGCCGCGCCCTGCTTCTCCTTCCCTGCCTCCACCGCGAGCCCACCATGGCGCCCGCAGCCATCCCCGCTGCCGCCTCCCCTTCCTCTGGTCCTCCGCCTCACCTCGTGCCCGGCGCCAGCCATGGCCGCCTTGCTGTCAAGCTTCGCCACCAGGCCGCCGTCCCTCCCGCGACCGCTGGCAGCCATCCCCACCGACAAGCCCCGCTTCTCCTACCTCGCTGCTCGTCCCAGCCGTGTTGGCTATGCTCTCTGCGCCTCCTCTGCTTTGCCGTGGGCTGCAGCCTGCGCCAAAGCCCAGCGACCCCCTGCACACCGATCCCTCTGTGCACCTCCTGCTCACGTCGACCCTGCACCATGCCTCTGTCATCCATGAGATCGCCAAGTACCTTGACGCCGAAGACCCGTGTACAACTACTGACACCCGTGGATTCGCCAAGTACACCACCACCAAGTCCGCACGGGAGCCCGAACGACTACTTCCATGACGATGCGAGTACAAGTACCCCTTCGGATCGCCAAGTACATCTACGGCCGTGTACCACTACTTCCTCTACCGCCGTCTACGGAAACAACAAGTACCCCTACGAACCGTGTACGACTACCGGCGCCGAAGTCCGCGAGTACCACTACGTTTGCGATGTACATCTACACCAAGACTGGACCGACAAGTACCGCGAGAACATTTGTACCTCTACTGTCGCGAGAACGACTACTTCCCCTCCGAACCGATTCGCTTCGAAAACGCACGCTTCAAAGGTATAACCCCGAGACGCCGTCCGTGGACCGAATGCATGTGTTGTATGAGATGCACCGTTTGCGCCGTGTCCGAATTGTCACTCGTTTCCATGCCACTAACCCGTGGGAACCCGGTAGACGGGATCACCCCACCATCTTCTGCATGTTTCGCACATCCGCACACTTGCTCTTTTGCACCGGTATCTCAATGAGTTATCGGATCACCGATATGTTGCCGTGGCACCATTTTTGTTTCGCCGCCGTGGCACCCTTTTTGTTCCGCCATGGTGACCAAATGCTTCATAACATGCTCATGTCAACATTTTCTTAAAAAAATGCATAAACTTGCATTTGTCATCCGCATCATGATAACAACAATTAAAATGCTTAAAATTGGTGTTGCTTTAAATTGCTAAATGCATATGGGGAGTACCGGATTTGTTGTTTTTATATCCGGCCCCATTTAAATTGTTTAGATGGTATAGTTTATATTATGCTTCACCTCTTGCCATGTTTAACAACAGTTAATATTGTTGGGTAGCTTAAACGAGAGATAACTAAATAATTGATGTGGTGTTCCGTCAACATGCACCTCGTTGCATATTGAGCTCCACTTAACTTGTAGTATTGTTTGTTGCACTTTGCCATGCCATGCCTCATTAAACCAGACATGCATCATACTTGTTTGTGCATCATGACTTGTTTATGCTTGTGTGTTTACTATGTTGTTTGTTTCTTTCCGGGTTGCTTCTCTCGTTAGCTTCGGTTTCGTTCCGGAGTTGTGAGGATTTGTTCGTCTACGACCGTTTGTCTTCTTCGTGGATTTGTTCTTCTTCCTTGCGGGATCTCAGGCAAGATGATCATACCCTCGAAATCACTACTATCTTTGCTATGCCAGTTTGCTCGCTCTTTTGCTTTGCCAATGCTACGATGCCTACCATTTGCTTGTCAGCCTCCCAAATTGCCATGTCAAACCTCTAACCCACCATGTCCTAGCAAACCGTTGATTGGCTATGTTACCGCTTTGCTCAGCCCCTCTTATAGCATTGTTAGTTGCAGGTGAAGATTGAAGTTTGTTCCTTGTTGGAACATGGAGATGTTGTTCCTTGTTGGAACATGTTTACTGGTTGGGATATCACAATATATCTTATTTAATTAATGCATCTATATACTTGGTAAAGGGTGGAAGGCTCGGCCTTATGCCTGGTGTTTTGTTCCACTCTTGCCGCCCTAGTTTCCGTCATATCGGTGTTATGTTCCCGGATTTTGCGTCCCTTACGCGGTTGGGCTATAATGGGAACCCCTTGACAGTTCGCCTTAAGTAAAGCTCTTCCAGCAATGCCCAACCTTGGTTTTACCATTTGCCACCTAGCCTTTTCTTTCCCTTGGGTTCTGCAGACTCAAGGGTCATCTTATTTAACCCCCCCGGGCCAGTGCTCCTCTGAGTGTTGGTCCGAACTGGGCAGCCTGCGGGGCCACCTCGGGGAAACTTGAGGGTTGGTTTTACTCGTAGCTTGACCTATCTGAGTGTGCCCTGAGAAAGAGATATGTGCAGCTCCTATCGGGATTTGTCGGCACATTCGGGCGGTGTTGCTGGTTTAGTTTTACCCTGTCGAAATGTCTTGTTGTGCCGGGATACCGAGTCTGATCGGAATGTCTCGGGTGGAGGTCTATTCCTTCGTTGACCGTGAGAGCTTGTGATGGGCTAAGTTGGGACACCCCTGCAGGGATTTGAACTTTCGAAAGCCGTGCCCGCGGTTATGGGCAGATGGGAATTTGTTAATGTCCGGTTGTAGAAAACCCAAAGTTGACCTTAATTAAAATACATCAACCGTGTGTGTAACCGTGATGGTCTCTTCTCGGCGGAGTCCGGGAAGTGAACACGGTGTTGGAGTTATGCTTGACGTAGGTTGCTATAGGATCACTTCTTGATCATACTTTTATCGACCGTGCTTTACCTTCTCTTCTCGCTCTCATTTACGTATGTTAGCCACCATATATGCTAGTCGCTTGCTGCAGCTCCACCTCATGCCTTTACCTTACCCATAAGCTTAAATAGTCTTGATCTCGCGGGTGCGAGATTGCTGAGTCCCCGTGGCTCACAGATACTTCCAAAACCGGTTTGCAGGTGCCTATGTTACCGTGCAGATGACGCAACCAAGCTCAAGGAGGAGCTCGATGAAGATCTTGCCCTTTGTGTTGTTTCGTTCTAGTTGATCAGTAGTGGAGCCCAGTTGGGGTCGATCGGGGACCTTTGTCGCATTTGGGGTTCTTCTTTTATTTTGGTTCCGTAGTCGGACCTTGATTGTATCTGGATGATGTAATGCTTTATTCATGTAATTGTGTGAAGTGGCGATTGTAAGCCAACTATGTATCTCTTTCCCTTATGTATTACATGGGTTGTGTGAAGATTACCTCACTTGCGACATTGCTTTCAATGCGGTTATGCCTCTAAGTCGTGCTTCGACACGTGGGAGATATAGCCGCATCGAGGGCGTTACATAAGATCAATATTCTCTCAAGTCCTATCTGCCACTGATACGACTCTACGTACACCGAACGTTTGCTTCCAGCTAGAAACGAGAAATAAAACTATGTTGTGGGTATGAAGATGATAACTTTGCATGATATCGGAGAGCTAAAATATAATAGTAAGTTATGTTCTCATAGAGTTAGAATATATTAATTAATTATTATAAATAGCGAGTGTGGAATAATGATCGGTCGGTGTGTGGAATTATCCTAGCAAATTGTTAACAAAACCGGTAGTCACTATTGCAAGTTCATATGAGGGAGTGGCATAAGCTAACATACTTTCTCTTCTTGGATCATATGCACTTATGATTGGAACTCTAGTAAGCATCCGCAACTATTAAAGATCATTAAGGTAAAACCCAACCATAGCATTAACATATCAAGTGCCCTTTATCCCATACGCAACAACCCCCTTACTCGGGTTTATGCTTCTGTCACTCAAGCAACCCACTATAAGCGAATCATGAACGTATTGCAACACCCTATAGCATCAGTCCGGGTTAGTTCTAATGAAATCATCCAAAAATCATATATGGCATGAATACTTCATAAATTATAGATATGTTGGAGAAGTATCACTTATCTCATTTGTACCAAAGATGAAACATGTCGCTCTGCGCCCGCTGGCGCGCGCTTGGCCTTGGTCGTCATGGTTGATGTCATTCCAACCTCGTGAGGCTGGGTCTTGCATAGAAATCTCCGCTCCGTCAGGAGGCCACCTGAGCAGGCCGCTCCATCAGGAGGCCACCTGAGGAGGCCACTCCCTTAGGAGGTTTTGATGTCGCCCGCCTCGCGAGGCTTGGCCCCTTACGAGGGTCTTGTCTTGTCGTAGTTGAAGCTATGATGTACTAGGCCGTTGATGGAGCCATGCCATGGGTCACAGGAAAGCAGGTCCGGGTACCCTAGTTCCCAGAACACCGACAATTATAGTATCGAGTTGTAATTCTTGAGTTGTAAGTAAATAAAAGTGTGATGAACATCAATATTAGAGCATTGTCCCATGTGAGGAAAGGATGATAGAGGTATGATTCCCCCACAAGTCTGGATGAGACTCCGGACTTAAACAAATAAAAAGAGGCCATAGAGCCTAAAATAAAAAAGAGGCCAAAGAGCACAAAAAGAAAGAAAAAGAGAAAAGAAAAAAATGAGAGAAAAAGAGAGAAGGGACAATGTTACTATCCTTTTCCACACATGTGCTTCAAAGTGGCACCATGTTCTTCATGATAGAGAGTATCCTATTTTGTCACTTCCATATATTGCAAGTGGGAATTTTTCATTATAGAACTTGGCTTGTATATTCCAATGACGGGCTTCCTCAAAATGCCCTAGGTCTTCGTGAGCAAGCAAGTTGGATGCACACCCATTTAGTTTTCTTTTTAAGCTTTCGTACACTTATAGCTCTAGTGCATCCGCTGCATGGAAATCCCTACTCGTTGCATTGACATTGATTGATGGGCATCTCCATAGCCCTTTGATTAGCCTTGTTTATGTGAGACTTTCTCCTTTTTTGTGTACTCCACAAAACCTCCACCATCATATTCTATTCCACCTATAGTGCTATATCCATGGATCACGCTCATGTATTGCGTCAAAGTTGAAAAAGCTTAAGAACGTCAAAAGTATGAAAAATTGCTTGGCTTGTCATCGGGGTTGTGCATGATAAATACTTTGTGTGATGAAGATACAACATGACAAGATCATATGATTTTGTAGGGATAACTTTCTTTAGCCATGATATTTTGAGAAGACATGATTGCTTTTTAGTATGCTTGATGTATTATTATTTTTATGTCAATATTAAACTTTTGTCTTGAATCTTTCAGATCTGAACATTCATGCCACAATAAAGAAAATTTCATTGATAAATATGTTAGGTAGCATTCCACATCAAAAAATTTGTTTTTATCATTTACCTACTCGAGGACGAGCAGGAATTAAGCTTGGGGATGCTTGATACATCTCCAACGTATCTATAATTTTTTATATTCCATGCTATTACATTATCCATCTTGGATGTTTTACATGCATTATTAGCTATTTTATATCATTTTTTGGGGACAACGCTATTAACCTTGTGCCAAGTGCCACTTGCTGTTTTTTCCTTGTTTTTGTCTTTTATAGAAAATCAATACCAAATGGAGTCCAAACGGGATGAAACTTTTTTAACATTTTTTTGGACAAGAAGACACCTAGGAAGCTTCGAGATGAGGCCGGAAGGGCCACGGGTGAGCCACAAGATCACCAGGCGCGCCCTAGGGGGCGCCCTATGAGCTTATGGGCCCACCATGGCACCTCTAACCCTAATATTAGCTCTATAAATACCAAAATATTCCTCGAATACTAGAGGTAACACCAAAAATACTTTTCTGCCACCACAAGTTTCTGTCCTCGTGAGATCCCATCTGGAGACCTGTTCTGTTACTCTGTCGGAGGGTGATTCAATCACAGAGGGCCTCTACATCAACCTTTATGCCCTTCCGATAATGTGTGAGTAGTTTACCACAGACCTACGGGTCCATAGCTAGTAGCTAGATGGCCTCTTCTCTTTATTTGATCTTCAATACAATGTTCTCCTCGGTGTTCTTGGAGATCTATTCGATGTAATCTTCTTTTGCTGTTCATTTGTTGAGATCCAATGAATTGTGGGTTTATGATCAGATTATCTATGAATATTTTTTGAGTCTTATGTGAACTCTTTTATGCATGATTAATATAGCTTTTTGTTTCTCTCCAATCTATTGATTTTGTTTGGCCAACTAGATTGATTTTTCTTCCAATGGGAGAGGTGCTTTGTAATGGGTTCAATCTTGCGGTGCTCAATCCTAGTGACAAAAGGGGACATGACACGTATTTGTATTGTTGTATTAAGGATAAAAAGACGGGGTTTATTCATATTGATTGGATATATCCCTCTACATCATGTCATTTTGCTTAAGGCATTACTCGTTATTGTTAACTTAATATATTAGATGCATGCTGGATAGCGGTTGATGTGTGGAGTAATAGTAGTAGATGTAGGCAGGAGTCGGTCTACTTGTCACGGACGTGATGCCTATATTCATGATCATTGCCTTGGATATCTTCATAATTATTCGCTTTTCTATTAATTGCTCAATATTAATTTGTTTACCGCATGCGTTCTTTCAAGAGAGAAGCCTCTAGTGAAAACTATGGCCCCAGGGTCTATTCTTATCTTATCATTTTCAGAACTATAAACCAAAAACCCAAAAATCCCTTGCTGCAATTTATTTACCTTTACTTTGTTTTGCACTTGTTTTTATAGTTTGTACTTATCTCTATCAGATCTCATCCTTGCAAATAACCGTGAAGGGATTGACAACCCATTTATCGCGTTGGGTGCAAGTATTTGTTTGTTTGTGCAGGTGCTATCATTGGAGACTTGTGTGTTCCTACTCCTGGATTGATACCTTGGTTCTTAACTGGGGGAAATACTTATCTCTACTTTGTTGCACCACCCTTTCCTCTTCAAGGCAAAAACCAACGCATGCTCAAGAAGTAGGAAATTTCTTACAATATCTTTTGTCTTAGTCTTTCTCTATGAACATACTAAAACAGGGAGCAACAACACGAGCTATTGATCTCAAACATGATTTGCAATGACTTTAGACTATGTTCATGATAATGGGTTCTGTTAATCAAATTACTAGTGAACTCCCACTTAAATCAACATCTCTCAAGTTGTCTAAGTGTTGACATGATCCATATCAACCAACCATGTTCGATCATCACGTGAGATGGGGTGGTCATCAACGGTGAACGTCTCCATGTTGATCATATCTACTATATGACTCATGTTCGACCTTTCAGTCTCTTGTGCTCTGAGGCCATGTCTGTACATGCTAGGCTTGTCAAGTTTAACCCAAGTATTTTGCATGTGTAAAAATGGCTTACACCTCTTGTATGCTAACGTAGAGTCTATCACACTTGATCATCACGTGGTGCTTCGAAACAACAAACTTTCGCAATGGTGCATACTTAGGGAGAACACATTTATCTTGAAATTAAGTGAAGGTATCATCTTATAATGCTACTGTCGTCCTAAGCAAAATAAGATGCATAAAAGATAAACATCACATGCAATCAAAATAGGTGACATGATATGGTCATTATCATCTTGTGCTTTTGATCTCCATCTCCAAAGCACTTGCATGATGTCAATCATCACCGGCATGACACCATGACCTCCATCATCATGATCTCCATTATCATGTCGTCACGTAGTCGTCTCACCAACTATTGCTTATACAACTATTGCTAACACATAGCAGTAAAGTAAAGCAATTACATGGCGTTATTTGTTGACACGCAGGTCATACAATAAATTAAAGACAACCCTATGGCTCCTGCCGGTTTCCATACTCATTGACATGCAAGTCATGTAATTATTAAAAAACATGATCATCTCATACATCAACATATATCACATCACGTTTTGGCCATACCACATCACAACATGCCCTGCAAAAACAAGTGTGATGTCCATTTGTTGTTGCAATTTTTACGTGGCTGCTATGGCAAATTATAAAAACCGTTATTATCTATGCAATACCACAACAGTGATATACAAGTTGCCTTTTAAGCTTCTACAAGGACCTCCCTCGTCAAATCAGATTCAACTAAAGTGGGAGAGACAGACACCCGCAAAGCCACTTTTACGCAATACAAGTTGCATGTCAAACAGTGGAACCGGTCTCATGTGCGTGGACATGTAAAGTTGGTCTAGCCGCTTCATCCCAAAACACCGCTGAATCCAAATAAGACAAGGGAAGTAAGCAATCTGAACATGAATGCCCACAACAACTTTGTGTTCTACTCGTGCATATACATCTACGCATAGACCTAGCTCATGATGCCACTAATGGGGAACGTTGCATGAAAATAATAAAAAATCCTACGAAACACCCGAGATCTATCTATGGAGATGTAACGCTATGAGAGGGGAGTGTGTATACATGACCTTGTAGACCGAAAGTGTTAGCATCGTAACACAAGTGATGTAGTCATACTCTTCACAATCCAATCGCGATCCAATCCGATCTAGTGCCGAACAAACGGCATACCTCTAAGTTTAGCACACGTACGTCTCGCGGGTGTCCTCTCCTTCTTGATCCAGCAAGGGAGGGATAGGAGCTAGATGAGATCTGAACCAACACGATGGCGTGGTGGTGGTGGTGGCAACGGAACTCCGGCAGGGCTTCACCAAGCACTGGCGGAACCTGGAGAAGTAACAGGAGGGAGACGGGGTGAGCACGGAAGAGTTAGCTGCCCCCTGCGCCTCCCCACTATATATAGGGGTGAGGGAGGGTCGTGTAAGACCTTTCCTACTGAGGGAGTCCTGGACTAAGGGGTCCTCGGACAGCCGGACTATATACATTGGCCGGACTGTTGGGCTATGAAGATACAAGATATAAGACTTCGTCCCGTGTCCGGATGGGACTCTCCTTAGCGTGGAAGGCAAGCTTGGTGATTTGGATATGTAGATTCATTTCTCTGTAACCGACTTTGTACAACCTTAGCCCCTTCCGGTGTCTATATAAACCGGAGGGTTTAGACTTCTAGGGTTAGAGTCACAATCATAATCTCATAGGCTAGACTTCTAGGGTTTGGCCATTACGATCTCGTGGTAGATCAACTCTTATAATACTCATATTCATCAAGATCAATCAAGAAGGAAGTAGGATATTACCTCCATAGAGAGGGCCCGAACCTGGGTAAACATTATGTCCCCCGCCTCCTGTTATCATTAGCCTTAGACGCATAGTTCGGGACCCCCTACCCGAGATCCGCCGGTTTTGACACCGACATTGGTGCTTTCATTAAGAGGACCACTGTGTCATTGAAGATAGGCTTGATGGCTCCATAAATCATCAGCAACAACATGGTCCAGGGAGAGATCTTCCTCCCTGGACATATCTTCTTATTCGGCGGCTTCACACTGCGGGCCAACTCGCTTGGCCATCTAGAGCAGATCGATAGCTATGCCCCTGGCCACCAGGTCAGATTCGGAAGCCGGAATTTTGTGGCTCATGTCCGTGGAGACTTGATCTTCAATGGAGTCAAGCCCATGACGGTTGTCCCCGGCCACTACAATGAACATGACCTAGATCTGTCATCGGGCCACATGCAGGATATGGCACCTGTGACCGCCCTGGCCCTAGAGCCAGAGCGGACAGTGTCGTCCGAAGACAGGAAGCTTAACACTGCCACGGAGGCCATAGAATCGGCGGCGCTCGAGCTGCACACAGACCCAACATCGACCGGGGCTTGTGTCACCGGAACCCCGGACTCGTCTCCGGCGATGGATTTCGGACCGCGTGCATCCACATCCATTGAACCTAATTGGGCGCCGGTCTTGGATTTCAACTCCGTGGACATCTTCCAGCACTCGCCTTTTGGCGACATGTTAAATTCATTGAAATCTCTCTCCCTGTCAGGGAATTCTCGGACGAACTATGTCCGGTTCGAATGGGAAGCGGACGACGAAGAACTTCGTTTCCCACCCACCACCCACTTTATAGCCACTGTCGACGACTTAACCGACATGCTTGACTATGAATCTGAAAACATTGACGGTATGGACGAGGATGCCGGAGAGGATCTGGAACCACTGCCTACAGGGCGTTGGACAGCCACCTCCTCGTACGACATATACATGGTGGATACACCCAAAGAAAACAACGACGACGTTGAAAATCCAGTCGAGGATAAACCTCCTGAGATACAGCCGAAGCGCCGACGTCAGCGGCGCCTCTCCAATCCACGCCGCGGTAAAAACAACAATACCGTCACAGAAGAGGACAACACTCCGGACGATGCCAAAAACATTGAAGACCCCGTTGAGCCAACCTCCGAACAGGAGAAACGGGATGATGGGCGAGTCAGTCATGGCGAACAGGCCATGAATGAAGACTCGGAGGATAGAAACTACCTTCCGCTCTCCGAGGACGAGGTTAGCCACTGCAAGAAGCCTGAAAAAGAAGTAGAAGCAGCTTCAAGCTGATCAAGATCTGCTCAATGAAAGATGGATTGATGTCCTGGCATCCAAGGTATATGGCCTTGAGCGCCCAACCAAAAGATACCCGAAGCACAAATTGTCACCACAGGTCGATGACGAGGCGCTGGAGCCCGTCCTACCAAGGTACAATATGGCTAACCGACCACCACGTGGCCGGGACAAAGCGGCACCTCAATTCGAATACCAGCCCGCAATACCTCGCCGAACAAATAGAAACATAACAACTCGGGGATATACACATGACCTGCGACGTGATTTGGAAAAGAGAGCAGGTCAGACAAGATCAATCTATGGATCATGGGGGCGTGCCTCGACGCGCGACGACGGCCATCTGGTGGAACGTGAGAAACATAACCACGTCCAGGTCGAAACCGCAGACGAGCTCCATCCAAACTATGTCACGACTTGGCACGATATAGAGGTGGCACACACCCCCTATGCTTGACTGATGAAGTAATGGGACATGATTTCCCAGAAGGGTTTAAACCCGTAATCATCGAATCATATGATGGCACAACAGACCCCGCGGTGTGGATTGAGGATTTTCTTCTCCACATTCATATGGCCCGTGGCGATGATCTTCATGCCATCAAATACCTCCCGCTCAAACTCAAGGGACTAGCTAGATACTGGTTAAACAGTCTGCCCAAAAACTCCATTGGCAGTTGGGAGGAATTGGAGGGCGCCTTGCTCGACAACTTCCAAGGCACATATGTCCGACCTCCGGATGCCGATGACCTAAGTCATATAATCCAATAGCCCGGAGAGTCAACTAGGAAATTCTGGACTCGGTTTCCAACTAAAAAGAACCAGATCATCCACTATCCGGACGCCGAAGCCCTAGAGGCATTTAAGCACAGCATCTGCGACGAATGGCTGGCCAGACACCTTGGCCAGGAAAAACCGAAGTCCATATCAGCCCTTACGGCAATCATGACCCGCTTCTGTGCGGGTGAAGCAGCTGGGTAGCCCGTAGCAACAACAATACAAGAGAACCTGGCACTTCTGAAGCTAGAACCAGCAACGGCAAGGCCTGACACAATAGACAGAAGCCTCGGAACAATGGTGATAGTACCGAAGACAGGACAGTCAACTCAGGATTTAGCGGCTCTAAGTTCGGTCAGCGGAAGAAGCCATTTAAAAGGAACAATCTGGGCTCGTCCAGTCTGGACCACATACTAGATCGACCATGCCAAATCCATGGCACTCCGGATAAACGAGCCAATCATACCAACAGGGAATTTTGGGTTTTCAATCAGGCTGGCAAGTTAAATGTCGAGAATAAGGAGAAAGGGTCGCAAAGCGAGGACGATGACGAGGAATCCCGACCACCGAACACAGGAGGACAGAAGAAATTCCCCCCCAAGTTAAAACGGTCAACATGATGTACGCCACCCATATCCCCAAGAAGGAGCGCAAGCGTGCACTCAGGGATGTCTACACGATGGAGCCAGTCACCCCAAAATTTAACCCATGGTCCTCCTATCCGATCACCTTCCACTGAAGGGACCATCCGACCAGTATCCGTCATGGCGGTTCATCCGACCAGTATCTTGACCCAATTATTGACGGATTCCATCTCATGCGAGTCCTCATGGATGGTAGCAGCAGCCTGAACCTGCTCTATCAGGATACAGTGCGCAAAATGGGTATCGATCTCTCAAGGATCAAGCCCATAAAAACCACCTTTAATGGTGTCATACTAGGTGTAGAGGCCTATTGTACGGGCTCAATCACACTGGAAGTTGTCTTCCAATCCCCGGATAATTTCCAAAGAGAAGAGTTAATCTTTGATATCGTCCCCTTCCGCAGTGGCTATCATGCACTGCTCGGATGAACCACATTTGGTTGATTCAATGCGGTACCGCACTATACCTACCTCAAGCTCAAGATGCCCGGACCTCGCAGTGTTATAGTAGTCAATGGAAATATGGAGCGCTCCCTCCGTTCTGAGGAGCACACCGCGGCCCTTGCAGCAGAAGTATAGAGTAGCCTACTTAGGCAGAACCTCAATTCAACAGTAAAGCCCCTGGACACCGTCAAGCGAGTCCGAACTACTCTGCAGCAGGACCGTCCAGCTCGTCCAGAGCTCAGCTAGCAATTCAGCCTCCGTCCCAGGCCCAACCAAGCAGTGAAATTTGTGTCGCGCGTACACAACTAGACACTCAAAGTACCATGGGCAGGGACAGAGGCATAGCTAGACCGTGGTCCATAATGCGGCTCAACCACTGTAACACCCGGATGTAACTTTCCACCTTTGTATCTCCAACTCTTGCCATTTTCGGCTATGTGATATGATATTCCCTCCGTGGTTGGGTTTTGTCTTTTGTTTTTCATTTTATTAATGTCATGCATATCATATCATGTCATCATGTGCATCTCATTTGCATACGTGTTTGTCTCATGCATCCGAGCATTTTCCCCGTTGTCCGTTTCGCAATCCGACAGTCCCACATGCACCGGCGCACCCCTCTTGCCTCCTTTCGTCTGCGGGTGTTAAACGTTCTCGGAATGGACCGAGCCTTGCCAAGTGGCCATGTTATAGCACCGGTAGAGCACCTGTCAAGTTTTGGATCATTTGGAGCTCGTTTGGTACTCCAATGGTTAACCGCACAACCGCAAAGGCCTCTTTTGAGTTGCAGCCAAACAACCCTCCAAAACAGCGCAATAACCCATCTAAGTCACTTCCATGCTCTCTGTCATTGGATCACCTCATTTGGGGGAAAACTACACCTCATTTGGACACTCCTAGCTCCCTCTACCTATAAATATAGCCTCTCCCCGAAATTCATTAGCAAACCCTAGACGAAATCGTCCCTGTCGCCACCGGACACGTCTGGCCGCCGCCGGACGAATCCCGCCGCCACCCGCGTTCATCCAGGAGCTGCCACGAGTCCCCCGTCCGCCGTTCTCCGCGTCGGCACGCCGAGCCCGCGCCAGGCCCCC
>NC_057798.1:281187108-281195185 GCF_018294505.1 Triticum aestivum
GCCGCCCGGAACCAGCCGCCCTCCTCGCCTGTGCCGCCTCCGCCGCGCCCGGCCGCGCACGGATCCGGCCGGCCTCGCCTAGATCCAGCCGCCTCGACCCTCCTACTCCGGCGACGCCCGCGCCCTTCGACGAACCCGCTCCGGCCGTCCTCGATCCGCGTGCTCGGATCCAGATCCACCCTGGTTGACTTTCTTCTCCCCCCCGAAATTCGTCTGTCCTTATCTGTCATTAATTTTGTAGCTCCGTTTTGGGCGTGTAGCATACCGAATTATTCGCATCGAAGAGTTCATCATTTCATCTCATTGCATCGTTTTCATTTGAGCTCATCTTGATGGCTGAAATGCTGTTGGAAGAGTGCTTCATAATGTTAGTTTCAGATTCTTATCAGAACATGCACTTTTGTCATTTTTGCCATGATTGATGTGTGCATCCTATGTACTTGAGCCCTACATGTGAGTTGAACTATGCCATGTCTTCTTTACAGAGGTACTTGCCATGTATTTTTGTGATCAATGTGGTGACTAGCACAAGCATGCAAACTAGGCTTCGTGATATTGCTGATTTTAGTCCCTATTCTGCTGTTATTTTGATGCCATGTAAACATGATGCTACAGAGAGATCCATGCATATTTTGAGATACTTCAGTAAGGATGTTTTGAACATATGGTTATGCTCTATTCATCGATGGTCCTGGTTGAAATTATAGAGTAGTCTAGCATGTCATTTTAGTGCTCTACTTTTGCTTCAAAATGTTTTCTGGCAGATTGTTTACATGTTATTCAATTTTGCCAAGGTTGTTGTAGTTGATCCGTGTATGCTATGATATTGTTCTTGCCATGTATAGCTTCTATGCCATGTCTTCTTGATGGATGTATGCTTAGTTTATCATGAAATGCTCTGTAGTGAATGCATCGAGCTCGCGAAGGTGCCTCCGTAATTCTGTCAATGCCATGCTTTGTTTGCTGAATATGTTAACGAAACTTGCTTTGTTCACATGGGTACCATCATATTTTCTGATCCTTTTTGGCTTATGGTCAGTAAGGGACTTTGGATCTATGGTTTGAGTAGATTCATGCCATGTCTTGTTTTGCTATTATAAGTTCCTGTAGCATGTTGATAACTTGCTCTAAACATTGCTTCGTGATGCTGTTTATGCCATGTCCAACCTGATATTTTTTGCACTTTCACCATGCTTGTTTGAACCTGTTATGATGTGATTTAGCCGTAGCTCAGTGTTCCTCTTTTGTTAAGCATCTCCTGTTGATCACTGCCATATGCTTTGTTTTTATGTTGGGGTGCTGTAGCATAGTTTCTTGTTGCATGCTAAGTAGCATTGTGCTATTAATCGCAGCTTTGTGCCATTCTTGTTTTGCTTGCCATTTGCAAACTGTGCATCCGTTTCTGGTGATCCTTATATCGATTTCAACCAAAATCATCTCATCTTTCCAGCGGCATACTTGGTTTGCCAAGTTGATGCATTGTTCATCCTTTTTCCTCCCGAAGCACGCATATGCATTGCATATCACATCTCGCATATCATGACATGTATTGCATCATGTTGCTTGTGCATTGTACCGTGATTTATTGTGGTTCCTTTGCTTGTGATCTTGCTTTGGGTAGAGCCGGGAGACGAGTACGTGCACGAGGAACCTGTTGAGTACGCTAACGAGGATCAAGCCTTCGACAACTCTGAGAACCTTGCAGGCAAGATGACCATACCTTCGATATCACTTCTATCTTTGCTTGCTAGTACTCGCTCTATCGCTATGTTAGCTCTACCTGCCTTTGTTTATCATGCCTCCCTATTGCCATGTCAAACCTCTAACCATCCTATCCTAGCAAACCGTTGTTTGGCTATGTCACCGCTTTTGCTTAGCCCCTCTTATAGCGTTGCTAGTTGCAGGTGAAGATGAAGTTTGTTCCTTGTTGGAACATGGATACTTTGGGATATCACAAATATCTCCTGTTTAATTAATGCACCTTATATACTTGGTAAAGGGTGGAAGGCTCGGCCTTATGCCTGGTGACCTGTTCCACTCTTCCCGCCCTAGTTTCCGTCATACCGGTGTTATGTTCCTTGATTTTGCGTTCCTTACACGGTTGGGTGATTTATGGGACCCCCTTGACAGTTCACTTTCAATAAAACTCCTCCAGCAAGGCCCAAACTTGGTTTTACCATTTGCCACCTAAGCCTTTTTCCCTTGGGTTTTCGCGAGCCCGAGGGTCATCTTTATTTACCCCCCCCCCCCAGGCCAGTGCTCGTCGTGGGTGTTGGTCCAACCTGTCAACCGCCGGTGGCCACCAGGGGCAACTCTGGGTTGGCCTACCGGAAATTTGGACAATCCAGTGTGCCCTGAGAACGAGATATGTGCAGCTCCTATCGGGATTTGTCGGCACAGTCGGGTGGCTTTGCTGCTCTTGTTTTACCATTGTTGAAATGTCTTGCGAACCGAGATTCCGAGACTGATCGGGTCTTCTCGGGAGAAGGTTTATCCTTCGTTGACCGTGAGAGCTTATGATGGGCTAAGTTGGGACACCCCTGCAGGGTATATTATCTTTCGAAAGCCGTGCCCGCAGTTATGAGGCAGATGGGAATTTGTTAATGTCCGGTTGTAGATAACTTGACACTTGACTTCATTAAAACGCATCAACCGTGTGTGTAGCCGTGATGGTCTCTTCTCGGCGGAGTCCAGGAAGTGAACAAGGTTTGAGTTACGCTTGATGTAAGTAGTTTCAGGATCACTTCTTGATCACTTCTAGCTTCTCGACCGATGTGTTGCTTCTCTTCTCGCTCTCACTTGCGTTTGTTAGTCACCATATATGCTTAGTGCTTGCCGCAGCTCCACCATATTACCCCTTTTCCTACCTATGAGCTTAAATAGTCTTGATCTCGCGGGTGTGAGATTGCTGAGTCCTTGTGACTCACAGATTCTAAAAAAACAGATGCAGGTGCCGAGGATACCAGCGCAGATGGCGCAACTGAGCTGAAGTGGGAGTTTGATGAGGCCCTTGGTCGTTACTATGTATCGTTTCCAGATGATCAGTAGTGGAACCCAGTCGGGACGATCGGGGATCTAGTATTTGGGGTTGTCTTCTTTTCATTTGGATTTTGACCGTAGCCGGTCTATGAGTGTATTTGAATGATGTATGATCTAAATTATGTATTGTGTGAAGTGGCGATTGTAAGCCAACACTCTTTATCCCATTCTTGTTCATTACATGGGATTGTGTGAAGATGACCCTTCTTGCGACAAAACCACCATGCGGTTAGGCCTCTAAGTTATACTTCGACACGTGGGAGATATAGCCGCATCGTGGGTGTTACAAGTTGGTAATCAGAGCCAGGTCCGACTTAGGAGCCCCCTGCTTGATTGTTTGCTGGCGAAGTTGAGTCTAGAACAAAAATGTTTTGAGTCTTAGGATTATATATATCGGAGAGTAGGATTCTTTTTACTCCTCAGTCCCTTCGTCGCTCTGGTGAGGCCTCCTGACGTAGATGTTTTGACTGTCCTCTTCTCAAATTTCACTAAAAAAAAATTTAGGATCACGCGGGTATCTTGGAATCGTTCCGATGGTTTTGTGACGAGAACATTGTTCTTGGTGCCTCCTGACATTTAGGGGTTGTGGCAGTGTCCCGGGGAGTTGAGCTCCGAGGTGTTGTCGTCACAATTTTATCGTTGCAGTTCTGGAATACCTG
The DNA here is from genome assembly GCF_018294505.1 of Triticum aestivum. Taxonomy (NCBI): domain Eukaryota; kingdom Viridiplantae; phylum Streptophyta; class Magnoliopsida; order Poales; family Poaceae; genus Triticum; species Triticum aestivum. Next base: position 281,190,807 of record NC_057798.1, read on the forward strand.
AGTTTTGCCGACATCGAAAATCTCTTTTATGCAGTTGTTGGTGAGATAACCTCGACGTCACCCAGTACTGGGGAGTTCAGGAGTATTGCCATGACTCGTATAATGGATGCTTTTCGAAGGTTGAGGTACACGATTTTCATAGGTTTCTTGGTTATGTGTTGACGGATGGATACAACTGGATGTAGGGATTGTTAGTTTGGGTGAGATATATTGCTTCCCCTGTATCCCCAACACCTGATTGCATAACCGGAAAGTTTCGGGAGTTTATAGGTGGGATTCAAGTAGCTCTAGCATTTCTTCCCGCAGATATTTGGTTTGTGATTGGGTAATCCTTACCACTTATGTTTTCCAGTTGTACCTTGTTTATTTCATTCATCAATCTCTTATCAAGTGGCTTCTCAAATTAATGGACGTGTGATGTTTGCTTTTGAATTCATTCGTTCATCTTTGTTCGAATGTTTATTGTGAAGACTATATGTTGCAATTTCTATCCGTTGATTCAACTTGTCTATCTGTCTATCAACTTCGAAGAGAGTGACCTCCAATAAGATCTCTCTTATCATGAGCACCCCGTTGCTATTCTCGAAGAAACTGAGCGCAAGACTTGCAACAAGTCAATCAAATTCCTGAAAGTGAAGTGGTCACACCATTCCGACCGAGAAGCCACCTGGGAGCGCGAGGATCACCTCCGTTCCGAATATCCGGAGTTCTTTCAGTCCTAGATCTCGGGACGAGATCCTCTTGTAGTGGTGGAGTGTTGTAACACCCCAGATGTAACTTTCCACCTTTGTATCTCCAACTCTTGCCATTTTCGGCTATGTGATATGATATTCCCTCCGTGGTTGGGTTTTGTCTTTTGTTTTGCATTTTATTAATGTCATGCATATCATATCATGTCATCATGTGCATCTCATTTGCATACGTGTTCGTCTCATGCATCCGAGCATTTTCCGCGTTGTCCGTTTCGCAATCCGACACTCCCACATGCACCGGCACACCTGTAACACCCTCGATGCGGCTATAGCTCCCACGTGTCGAGGCACGACTTAGAGACATAACCGCATTGAAAGCAATGTCGCAAGTCAGGCAATCATTACAACATCCCATGTAATACATAATAAAGGGGGAGATAACATAGTTGGCTTACACTCGCCACGTCACATCAGAGTACATAAATAACATCCATCAAACAAACACTCATGGCCCGACTACGGCGCCAAAATAGAAAAGAACCCAACGTGCGACAAGGCCCTGAATCGATCCCCAAGTAGGCACCACTACTGATCATCGGGAAAGGAAACATAATAACGCTGAGAGTCCTCGTCGAACTGCCACTTGAGCTCGTACTCGTCACCTGGAGCGAAAACACCTGGACCTGCATCTGGAGTTATAGTATCTGTGAGCCACAGGGACTCAGCAATCTCGCACCCTCGCGATCAAAACTATTTAAGTTCATAGGAATGGATAAGGCAAATATATGTGGAGCTGCAGCATGCGACTAGCATATGTGGTGGCTAACTTATACGCAAAAGAGAGCGAGAAGAGAAGGCGAAGCACAAGCGAGAAGCTAAAGGAACATCCTGCGCAAGCATAACTCCAACACCGTGTCCACTTCCCGGACTCCGCCGAGAAGGGGCCATCACGGTAACACACACGGTTGATTCATTTTAATTAAGTTTAGTTCAAGTAATCTACAACCGGACATTAACAAATTCCCATCTGCCCATAACCACGGGCACGGCTTTCGAAAGTTCAATCCCTGCAGGGGAGTCCCAAGTTAGCCCATGACAAGCTCTCACGGTCAACGAAGGAATAGACCTCCTCCCAAGACGTTCCGATCAGACTCGGTATCTCGGTAACTCAAGACACTTCGACAGGTTAAAACAAGACCAGCAACACCGCCCGAATGTGCCGACAAATCCCGATAGGAGCTACACATATCTCTTTCTCAGGGCACACTCAGATTGTCCTAGGTACGGGTAGGCCAGCCCAGAGTTGCCCCTGGTGGCCATCGGTAGCTGACAGGTGGACCAACACTCAGAGGAGCACTGGCCCGGGGGGGGGTAAAATAAGATGACCTTTGAGTCTGCAGAACCCAAGGGAAAGAAAAGGCTAGGTGGCAAATGGTAAAACCAAGGTTGGGCATTGCTGGACAAGCTTTAATCAAGACGAAATATCAAGGGGTTCCCATTATAACCCAACCGCGTAAGGGACGCAACAATCCGGGAACATAACACCGATATGACGGAAACTAGGGCGGCAAGAGTGGAACAAAACACTAGGCGAGAGGCCGAGCCTTCCACCCTTTACCAAGTATATAGATGCATTAAGACAACATAGCAATATAATGATATCCCAACAAGTAAAATAAATGTTCCAACAAGGAACGGCTCCAATCTTCACTTGCAACTAACAACGCTATAAGAAGGGCTGAGCAAAGCGGTAACATAGCCAATAAACGGTTTGCTAGGACAATGGTGGGTTAGAGGTTCAACATGGCAATTGGGAGGCTGACAAGCAAAAGGTAGGCATCGTAGTAGTGGCAAAGCAAAAGAGCGAGCAAACTAGCATAGCAAAGATAGTAGTGATTTCGAGGGTATGATCATCTTGCCTGCACAGTTGTCAGAGTTGACTGGATCCTCACAAGCAAACTCAACGGGCTCCTCGGTAGCGAACTTGTCTCCCGGCTCTACCCAACAAGACAAACAAGCAACAAGGATACAATCAACCACGGGCAAGACCAAGCAATATGATGAAATGACGATATGCTATGCGGGATGCGATGCGGGATGCAAAATGCAAGATATGACCGGAAATGCATGAACCTGGCATCAACTTGGAAAACCAGGTGTGCCACTGGATAGAGGGGATGAAATCGCTTGAAAACGATATAAAGATCATTGGAATCGGAGCTACGGTTTGGAAATGGCGAGCGTTTTACGAAACGAACCGATCTGCGATATACAGCAAGTAGGCTCCTAAATGCAACGAAATGAACATGCTACAGCCACCAAACATGAAAACAAAATACATGGCAGTGATGTACACAAGATGGTTAACAAAACACTAGCACTGAGCCATAGGCAAATTCATCCATTAAGAGGTTCAAACAAGCATGGCAAAAATGAATATGCAAAACAGATTCCAGACTTAGTGAAATTAACACTAGCCTGAAATTTCAGATCACGATGCTCTCTTCGGAGCAGCAAAACAACATGATAGATGACCTGAACATGACAAGTAAGAACATGGCATGGAGCTACTCAAGAAGCTTAACAAAACACCCAAAGTGACCTGGGGCCAAAAGGGATCACAAAATATATTAACGGGCACACGAACATAGCTAAAACACAATCAGTTTTCAGACTTAGTGAAAACTGAGACATGCAGAAATTTAACTCGCGAAGGCATGTAAACGAGCTCGATGCACTCACTACGGTGCAAGTCATGGCAAGGAAAGCATATAGCCAGCAAGAAGGCACAATATGCTAGCTACACATGGCAAGAACAAAGGCATAGCATGCATGGATCACTAACAATAGCACCGGCGAAATCGCAAACGAGTTGACGATCTGCCCAGATTAACAACGAAGCAAAAGTTGAGCTCGATTGAGTCAACCTAGAGCAGTCCACATATGCAAACAAAGACACGGATGGATAGAGAATAACATAAATATCAAAACTCCCTCACTGATCATCCTCAAAAGAGGCACGGACCACTAGGAAACAAGCTGGACATATAGCATCATGAACTAAAATATCCCAGACTTGGTGAAAATCACTAAGTCCCTGAAATCAGCAATCTCAGGTACCTCCCTTCGCAAGCTTGCAAAAGACAACACACACATCTTAAAAATGCATGAGTGGCACCTCTGGAAAGAAGACAAAATGCTTAACAATTCACCCAAAGGGGCACAGGCATATCATGCACGAATTAAACATAGCAAAAATGACAAAAGTGCAAGATGAACTAACGGATCTGCAATCTACTCACGAAGCCTTCTTCTAACAGCATTTTGGGCAACAAGACGACCTCAAATACAAATGATGCAATGTAGTGAAATGATGTACATGTCGAGGCGAAGATTTTGATATATCATATGCCTAAAACGGAGCTAAGGTTGCAAAGTTACGGGACCTCGAACAGAGCAACTTGGATCAAAATTTTCGGGACTTAGAAAAAAATCGGGGGTTAGGGTTTACTGTTCACGCGACCGGATCTGGATCGGGCGAGGCTCTCAGAGCCCGAGGATCGCCTGGGCCTCGCCGGCTTTGAGGCCCGTGGTGGCCGGCGGCGAGGGAGGAGGCAGTGGCCGGCGACGTGAGGAGGAGGCGGTGGCCGGCGACGTGAGGAGGAGGCGGTGGCCGGCGGCGACGGC